>NW_007581529.1:0-8116 GCF_000690725.1 Stegastes partitus | reverse complement strand
TACTGATGGAAATACTTCTGTGGAAATGTACATTTTTGCTCATTTCCAAGCAGGACGGCAACTTTTGTTTGAGAGTTTTTATCAAATAGTCTTTAATAATGTCCTCTTTGTTTCGTACACGCATGTAAAATTCAACAGACTCCCATTCAAGTGGAATGAAGATCGTGCTTGGGGGGAAAATGGCAGAAATGGGGGGAAAAAAAAAGGAGGCCTATAAGAAATTAGATATGTTTTTAAGGAGTGCCTTTGGAGCATTTTTCATTCCGTGTGCGAGTGCAAAAAAATCAGGCCATCCAGTGTTGTTGGTATTGATGTGTGAGGTTTATCTACAATTCATCTGTCTCAGACGACACCGCGGCTCAGTGTTGTTCCCATTCACAGCTCCCGCTATCATTATCCATGACAGAATAAAGCTGTATTGAGCGACGGCGTGTACCTCCGCTCTTATTAAATTGTGTGTGTGGTACGCGGCGCTGCGATAGTGCTGACAGCAGCGGTTTGCGGTGCCGGACTGGCCATTTTGACTGCACGCTGTTATTATTGTGATCACTATTAAGCTCCATTCAGGTACAGTGTGATGTGAATTTTTTTGTCTCACTTTATTTGCACAGATTTGACTGCTGAGAGGTGTTTTTTTTCCTCCCCAGTAGATGGGTTCCCTGGCTGACAGTACGGGCATTAACTGGAACAACATGCACTAACATGAACCCCGACACGCCGCCGAGTGTCAGCGGTAAAAAAAAACAAAAAAGAACGACAGCTCGGGCAGACTCAGAGATCGCTAAAACCTGCAAAGACTAGACAACCCCACACGTTATGATTACAGAGTTTTTAGTCCCGGCAGTCAGAGGAAAAATGAAAGCATTAAGGGGAAGAATTCTTGTGTGTTCCCGATGAATAAAACAGCCAGTAAACATCCATTAACAACAGTTTGCTTTGAGTGGAAGGCGTATAAAAGCAAATACGGACGCAAACTCAAAGGCCCTGTTCAGGCCCGGCGTTACCGTACGTCAGCGCCGAGTACAGCTGTGGAAGAACATGTTGAACAATATTCTAAACCAATAAATGGAAGTTAATACGTAAGAAAAAATGGTGGACATCTACCAGAGCTCATGTTGGCTACTCCAACCCTTTGACTCTGGCTGTTATCTTCAATATGCGAACGAAGTCATTAATTGCCACAGAAGACGATGTCGTGGTGCCCCGCTGCTAACTAAAGCCCCGCAATGTTCTCTGCCCGCCAACAAGAAACTGCCTGTAGTCCGAGCGGTGGCCTCCTGGGGGCGCTACGGCATCAAACACAAATAAAATGTGGTCTTCAGTGTCATGAAATAATAAAAGGCTCCACCTGGTGGTGCAACCAGGTACTACAGCTAACTTACTATAAATTTTTTTACATGCATGTTCTTTGTCTTTTGCCTTGTCAGTTATTAGTCGGTTTAGTCGCAATATTTTAAATAGGTATGCTAAAGCTTTGACATGTTTTGTATTTAAGTCGGCTGAACTTTTTAGAAACACTCTCTTTAAAAGTTTGCTATGTGCGAAATCAATTCAACATAAAAAGTAATGCAATATAGTTTTTACATGTGCTGATGAAATCAATTTTAACCACTGACACTAAATGTGCGCTGAAAAGGTGCATGTTTATAGCATAGCTAATATAGCGTTAGCATTAGCCTCAGGTAGCTAGCTGAACGAAACACCTTTTCACAACTTGATTCTGCAGCGTTCATCAACAGGACTGCTGGGAGGTGCGCTTGTTTTACGCAACCCTCATGGGTGGGGAGCAAACAAACCTGTAACTCCACCTCATTAAACAGCAAGAGGCTCCACCTGGTGGCAAATTTAGGTACTGCAGCAAATGTGCAGCACATTTACGAAACAGTTCAGCTGCATATCCCTCATATTTTGAATTAATTTAATTGTTAGAAACAAATAGTTATTAACATCTTTAGTCAGCTCATTTATAAACGACCAAAAGTTAAGATGGTGGTAGCATTTTGAACAAAAGGAAGCAACACTCATTTAAGACAGACATCTTGATTTGTTTGCAGAACTCAAGCTGATAGTTAGCTTTATATTAACAACCTGTTAACATTGTAAAATATTACACCTGCATGTGTTGTCGTCGTGCAGAAGTTTATGTTGAAATAAAGGCATTGAATTGTTTTTGTTTTTCAAATTTTGCACTGAATTGTAGAATTTGAGTGCCACTATAGTGTGACATCCATAGTCTTCATTTCATTGCTGTTTATTTTGCTCATTATTTACAAACTGTCATGAAAATATTGATCATAATCACCTCTATGATGGTCATGCTGGATATATGGTAATATTTTGTCAATGAGCGGTCTGTATTTTTTTCCGCAGCACACTGCTCGTGGTGCTTTTTGTCCAAACTCTCGACACGAATAAAAACCTGTGTGTCCGGTAATGGCATGCGTTGGGCTGATCATGATAAGTAGTAACACTGATGGAGTCTAGTGGCTCGGCTGTGTGGGAGAGTGACACTGTTAGCTTAGCGTGGCTATTTCGGGGCTCTTCCATGTTCAGCCATCAGCACCCACACACCAGAGTGCCAGCACTCACCGGCACACACACACACACACACACACACACACACACACACACACACACACAACTCCATTAATACACAGATGCATGTAGAAGCCTTTCTAGGGGTTTTTTTTTAGGCACTAATTTAAACATTTTTCATCATCTGCACCGATCGCTTTGTTGGAAATTGCGACAAAAAATTCAAAAATAAAAAGATTCTTTTTCTGTAAGTATATAATGCAATAAACATTTACGGGAACATAAAAGGGACAAAAACAGACTTTAATTAATTGCTCTCAGTAATCCAACCTCTCATGTCTCTCCTGTCTTTTCTATCTCGCCCACTCGCCTCCTTACATCGCTCCTGGTTTCACCCCAGCGCATCAATGGAAACGTGACGCCTCTGACAGAAATATTTGTAATTATCCTCCCACACTTCTCGTCTCTTGAAGGTGATTGGACGCCGGGCCTCGTTCCGATGCGCTAGCCACCGCCCACGCCCGGATCTGTCAATCTCCTGCGACCACCCGGCAGCATCCCTCCCTCCCCCCTCGACGCTCCAGCGAGCACCTTCCACCTGGGATGCTGCGCGAAACCACGTCTCCGATTAAATGCAGTTTAGGTGAGTTGACAGGTGAAGCACACGCGCATACTGTAAGCACATATAGATCCACGGCTCAGCCCGCCGCTGACGCACATGCAGTCGCGAAAGGTGAGTAATTCTTATCAGTCGTCAGTCAGGCTCTCACACATGCTGGACTGTCCTATATTTTACCTTTTTTCTCCACTCTCAGCCTGCTGAAAGCTTCACTGTTACATAAACTTCTCTTTGGAAATGCAGGTTACAGTCTTTTCCTGCAACTTAATTGATAGAATCCCAAAAAACATGGAACTATAAACGATGTGGTCGTGATTATGTGGCTGCTATACTGTGCTGTATGTGTACAGTTGACACCCCAAAGCTGCAGAGCGACCGTGTTCAGCAACTCAGCTGTGAAGCCTGATATTGGAAAGTCATCAGTCGTGACACTTTACATTGTTTTGCTGGGTGGCTTTCTTTGAGCTTCACTGTCAAAAACGTCCTACATTTCCCAGAATGCAGCGTCACCAGGGCTTCAAACTTTTAGTTTTTTTGCACATGGAACCAAAAACTAAGCATTTTCATTGGTTGTAGGTCTCTTCAGCAGGTGTTTGTATGAAATAACTCAATAAATGTGACATTAGAATGGCTTATTTGTCTATTTTTACATTAATATGTGGTCACGCACTCGTAATGAAGACTAGTGGCTTCTCCGTGCTTCGCTAGCGTTAGCCTGACTTACACGATGTAGGCTGCAGCTAGAAGTCTGCTACTGGCTGCTTATTTCAGACAACAAACTCTGAGTTAGCACGCTACTAAACCAGAAATGCCAGGTTCTGCTGAGGATTTGAATCGTGCAAGAAGGCAAGTTTGCAAATTTTGATCACAGCGTGCAAATGTCCCACCAAAACTATTCCACTCCAGAGATGGCTGCGAAAATCGCTCAAGCTGCTGAATGCCGTGACTTTGTGCGACGCAAACAGGAAGAGGAAGCTTTAAGGGCAACGTAGAACAGGAAGAAGCAAACAGTCCGGAGGTTTGAGGTGAAGGAACGATGGGAAACCAAAAGCAACATGGGCTACATGTGAGACGCACCGAGGAGAAGAAGCAGGACTGTGATTATTGGTGCTAATTTGATAAAAAAATTTTTTTTTTGTTTTTTTTTTTATATAGAGCTGTTCTTGTTTCTTTTTATTCTTCTTGTATATTTTGAGGACTTGAGGGCAAACCGAAGCCGCATTTTCTGTTTATCTCCACCCAAGACTGTTATAATTAGTTTAAAGAGTTGCAAACAATCTAGAGCGATTTTATTTCCCCGTCAGACGGCAGAACGATGATGAAATGCAACCAGAACATTGTGTTCTACAGCCGCGTTCTTCAGCCTTTTTTTTTTGCACCACGGACTGGTTTTAGACTGGTCATCATAACAAAAAATAATCGTTTCAACTCTTAAGAAGTGTCATAAGCAAATAAAATGACCTGTTATTGCTAAATATGTGTTTATTTTTTCTTCAGCATCAAGTCTCTCCCATGGTTCAGAGAAGCTCTCCTCAAACGTTTGGGTTTTTTTTTATTCATTTGGGCGGCGGTTAAACCGACGGCTTACTTTTCTGGGCGGGGCATAAAACTGACAGTCGAGTGCAGCAAACAAGCACGGACGGAGGTAACGGGAAGACGAGCTCGTCATTTTTCAAAATAAAACACCCTGCAGACTCCGCTGGAAATAAAAATAAACCAATGAAACGTTTTTATTCTTTCTGTGCGGCCCGGTACCGGTCCGTGGCCCGGTGGTTGGGGACCGCTGTTCTACAGGATGGGTTGGCTTAGCGAGACTAAGCTAGCAGCTACCGATATGCATGAGACATTCAGGGAACATCTGTAAATTGTAGCGTCTACCAATCATCTGTAGCTTCTACTGATGCTTGTGATGCGTTGATGGAACATCTGTAAATTGGAGCATCTGTAAGCTTTACTACTATTATTATACACTCTTTATTATCAGAAAGGTTCTTTACTGTTGTTGTTGTTGCTGTAATTAGTGTTTTTATTGGGTTTTTTATTTACATCTAAGCAAAAGGGAAAAAAAATCAACAAAATATTGTCGATGCTCATGAATACAATGGACGAACGTTGGCTTTATTGTGAAGAGTGATCCCAATTTGCCTAAATATACGAAACCAGTTGCTAGAACTTGCACTAGTATCTCCAATATTGTCCAAAAGAACCTTATAATTTAATGCCAAAAACTATCCCTTAAAATATTTCCTGTTTTTTAATTGTTAAACAAAATTCTTTGTGACCTTCAAATAATGACTTCTCAATGAAATCACCAGAACTGAGTGTAAATGCAGGTGTGCACACAACAAAACTCCTCCAGTGTTCCCTTTGAGTTCTCCTCAGAACCATTGAGGAACCCTTTAAAGCAAAGTTCGTTAAAGATCTCCAGAGCTCCTTTAGGTTCTCGTGGTTTTTCGAGAGTCCCGATGAGGAAACGTTGACATTTCCAGCAGCAGCAGCAACACAGAAATGATTCAACATGAACTCACTGATTTATGAGAGCGTTGATTTAAAAACGACTGTATCTGTCTGCTGCCGACATCCTGTCGTCTGTTTATCCATAAGATTAAAAACATACGAGTGAGAAAATTGATCCGGGAACTCAAGCACAAACTGGCCACAGTTTTAAGGGGATTATTCTTTTAAATCCTCAGGATGTTATTTAATTTTATTCTCTCTCTTCCCTTCGTCTAAGTGTTCTCAGAATATCTTTAAGTCCAACACATGCACCTGTCAACAACCTGAGCTCGGCTGAACTCTGACCGACAGAAAATGTCACTAAGCGTCGCTCCACAACGCCGCGCTAATTGCTTTGAAATTGCGCCCCAAAGAGAAGCCGCAACCTCGAGTGTTTGTCAAGACTGTAATGACTCAAAGATCACAAATTCTTTGTTGGCGTGATGAATGAATCTATTTCGGCGGCTCATGGTAAATGGTCAGGCATGTTAATTAAAGGCTCGCCGCTGCTCTTGAACTTAATACTTAGCTTCCTGCTAATGAGCGAAATGATCCCAAATTTTCTTTTTTTAAAAGAATGCGAGAGCAAAAACAAGCTTTATCTGGGAGGACGCTGAAGGGAGAAAAAAAACACTTACAGCCCTTTTCACTGCTTCACCTTTACAGAGAAATAACTCTTTTTCATCCTCGCTGCCCATATCTGCGCCGTAATGGCAAGTAATTTAAGGGAAATTAACATTTTGACATGCTCCTCAGGGGTTGAGGAAAAAGTGGAGAGGAGAGGATAAGAGAAAAGAAGAGCAGGAGGAGGAGGAGGAGGAGGAAAGGAGACGGGAAGAGAGGATGAATTAGTATTTAATTCAGTATGGCTGAATCTTTGGTCCAAGGGTTAAGTGCGGCTGAGTTAAACTGTCTCCGGCGCTCCCATTGGCCGAGGAGCCCTTAAACTGTCTAATGGATTTTAAAACCAGCCGGCCGAGGCAGATGGTGCGCAGACAGAAGACATCATGGCCACTGAACGCCGACAACAGATGATTTTTAAAAACAGACACTCGAGTTTGATTGGTGTCCAGATCAACTTCAGAGCGTCTCCAACAGACTTTCAATTTGTCCGATCAAGCGTGCGCAGATTTAAAATTGGAGGAGGGTGGACCAGATATGCAAAGTCTAATTTAATACGCCATAACGCTGCATAATACAAGCAGGTTTTTCCTCTCTGCTGCACTTCTGTTTTTTGAGATTTTCATAAGCCAGGCCTTCGTCCCCCGTCAAGGAGAAGAGTCTCTATTTGGAATATTTCTCGATGCCGGCGGAGCTCGGATGTCGTTTCACTTAAACACAGTTCTGAAGGTGGTTTACTCAGGCAGTGTTCACCTGAAACATGCTGATTGTTCTCACATTTCTTACTGAAATTTATGTATTACGATCTGCAGAAGTCACTAAAAGATGCCATCAGTGGTCGAAGCACTGCAGCTTTCGTCGTTGTTCTGCAGACTTCGAGCTTCTCTTTTCCTGTTACTTTGCTCTCACTTGTATGATCATCTGGGATAAATGCTGCATCCAAACAGTGACTCTTTAGTTAAATAAAGTGGACGTCAGATTTGTGTTGCACTCTGGCTGGATCGCAAATCTGTTGCAGCTGCAGAATATTTGTCTTGGTTCAACTTGTGCTTTGTATTTTTCATACGTTTTCTTCTGTTTCCTGGTTGGTTGGCGGTCGGTAAACCAGCTGGAGGGGCATTACGCCGCCTACTGGACTGGAGTTTGGAACAGAAAGTGGCAACTTAAGAAAAACAGCTGCATGTTGATGTTATGTGGGCCTTGTCTTGTCTGTAAAACCCTGTTTGTTTGTTTTTTGCAAGTTGTAAACATATCAGATCAGTGATTTCTCTCTTTGAATTGGAAGCTTCGTCATGTGGTGTCACATTAGCAAATGCATCCTTTTTTTTTATTTTTTGGGGGGTTTTGGGTGGCATTGTTGAAGAACTCATCGAAGTCTACCTCAAAGTCTGCTATCCAGAGGTGTTGTATACGGCGGGTTTACAGACACTGAGTGTGAACACTGAACGATGACAGCAAATGTCATACAGAAGGCAGGGGGCTGTCAGCATGTAGACACAGTAGTGACAAGTGATGAGATGTTATATGTTGACGCTAATGTAACAGCCCCTGAACTTCCTGTTCGGGCTGTCTTGGTTGGCCGGAGTTCAGGCTCCCTCAGAAGAACAGGAAGTCCATCAGCTGATGGCCGACACATGTGCTGGTTGTTCATCAGCTTCATAAGCTGACTGGAACCAGCAGGGGCTGCAAGGTGGCGCAGTTGATAGCACTGTTGCCTCGCAGCAAGAAGGTTGCCGGTTCGTGTGGCTTTCTGCGTGGAGTCTCCATGTTCTCCCCGTGCAGCGTGGGTTCTCTCCGGGTTCTCCAGCTTCCTCCCACAGTCCAGAAACATGCTGAGGTTAATTG
>NW_007581528.1:0-8127 GCF_000690725.1 Stegastes partitus | reverse complement strand
TTAATTGGTGATTCTAAATTGTCCGTAGGTGTGAATGTGAGTGTGCTTGGTTGTCTGTCTCTAAGTGTAGCCCTGTGATAGACTGGTGACCTGTGGTGGCTGGTGGGGCGCAGTCTGTAAATGACCGTTTCTTTTAAATTACAATATGAGCAACATCAGGCACAATTATTTACCGGGATGCAAACTGTCTACCCATGAAGGATGTTCTAATCTAATTTCACATTATTAAGACTTATCAGAACTAAATTTCAAAACCATTCATCAAACTTTCATCAACATTTACAGGATCTGTACAAACTCATAACACACAACATAAATACTGAAAAAAACACTATTCAGGGCTCCAGATGAACTCTCTCACTGGTAGCACCAGTACGACCCACTTTCTCATTTTGGTGCACCTCCCACCTGGTCAAAGGCAAAACGACTTGCTGAACATTTTCTTATCGATAGACTCTACGATTTACTGATGTCCCCTAAACGCCCCACATAGCAGGCTGTGGTAGATGCTGTTTGGTGGCTGAGGTGTGCTCTGACCAACAATGACTTAAAAAATAATAAACTAGGAGGTTCTAATGTCAGATTTGTCCGAGATTAAACCGAGTTACACATTGTAGTTACAGTTTCACGAGAAGACCTCATTTTTAAGCGTAAATACCGCGGTACACCGACGTTCTAAAAGTCCTACTTTCCACCACTGTGGTCCACACAGCAGCTTCCTGTGCTGGTTACAGCAACACTAATACAGCTTCATGATCATCAATTCACACAGTCTTAAAATAAAAGTCGCAAATGCAGTCTGGAGCTATTTGAACAAAAAAATGGCTCTTCTCTCTTTCTGCTCAGCAAACTTGTCTATGACTTTTTAGTTGAAGTCACTCATCTCTGTGACCAGTCCTGTCTCCATTGACAGCATGGCCAACGCACTGAACCGTCACGACAGTAGCTGTCATTTGGTAGAAGAGCGACGGGACAGGCCGCGTGACGGCGTCAGAAAGCCCAGTCGTAAGAACGTCAAGACAAAATTAACTGGCTTACAGTTAAAGTGGACGCACCGATCTGCGCCCCATGAGAAACTCTGCAGCTGCCAATCAGAGCCCGGGCTGAGGTCACATGACCATGAAAAGTTTTTCGAGCTACATACACACTCATGTGGCCGCGCCCCACATCCAGGAAGTGTAAAACTAGTGTAAAAACACGCAGTAACGACTAACTTTAAACCTGTTAATAATACAAATATATGAATGTGGCAAAAGAATATGAATGTCATTATTAATTTAATTATCATTTTGTTGTAATTAATTCAAATTCAATATTGTGTTTGACAACTACTTTTTATCTGGTCATTAGTAGTGGGTGCCCTGTATTAACCACTGCTGGTGACCTGTCCAGGGTGTCTCCTGCCTTCACCCTGAGTCAGCTGGGATAGACTCCAGCCCCCCATGACCCCAGTGAGGATTAAGCGGTGTATAGATAATGGATGGATGGATGTTTATCACCTCAACTTCTATTACATTTGAGTCGCAGAGCTAAATTTAGCATTACTTTTTTTTAAAAAACAGAAATGTCCAGCAACCCAGAAGGTTATTTAACAACAGCTTGCATTCTTCTGAAGGAAAACCGTCACACTTCAAATCTTATCCAACTGTCCTGATGAAAAAAACAGTTCATCTGTTGCACAATTAAAAAGAAGCTTTAATAGCTACATTGAAACTATATATATTTCTGTACTGGTAGCTAGAAATAACACAGCTTATCTTTTTTTTTTTTTGGAAAATGCAAAACAGAACACAGTAGCATTAATGTTGAACAACTGAAAATAATGCATTTTGTTTGTCTTTATTGTAATGCCACACAACTTAGGAAAAAGGATATGTCTTTTTCAGCAACCGTCTTTGTTTGGATTCAGAAAACCTTAAAGTCTGAGTTAAGAAGCTTTTTTTTTTTACTACACAACAAATGGTATATTTGTTCATCCAGATGGTTCGAGCAGCATTTGTGGCTCACAGAAATGCCTTAAGGACTGCTGTAGTCGTTCTTCTGGGTTTCTCAAAGGTCACCTCTTATTTTTCTAAATGTTTGACGCTTGTCGCTGTTACTCAAATATAAAGGTAATGCATGAGCGGAACCAACTCTGGGTCTAATTCGAAAATATTAGTTTTAGAAAAGAAAAAATTAAACAATTGGGGGGGGAAAGCTAATTCTGTTATCTTTTGCTTTCTCGACTGTTTTATTTCAGCTAAGTTTGACCCACCAGAGATCCTGCAAATTCAAGTGATGCCTAAAAGATATGGCTGCCTGAGGCTGAGGTGGAGCTTATCCCCGAACCAGCTCTGGATGCGTAACAAGCATATGAATCTGGAAGTCCGTCTCAGGACTGCTGACAGCAACCAATGGGGAGAATTGACAGTAAGTTCAAATCAATCCACTGTGAAAGCATCTGATGTTTCTAATGTTTGATAAAGTATATAAGCATCAATATGTCCTGCAGGAAGTTCAGTGTTTTTTATCTGGATTCACACTTGTATGGATCGTGTGTTCTGGGACAGGTCTTTGCGAGCCGCCTCAAACCATCGAAACCTTTGGACCAGTGTCGTCTCCGTCACTGGACCCGGTACTTTGCCCAGATTAGAGTCAGATACGAGCAGAGCCCCTGGAGTGAATGGAGCCGCAGCCAGTCTGGAGTCACCTTGGAGAGCGGTAGGTCTGAGATCAATTCAGAGTGACACAATCAGTCGCTTTAACATTTTCCAATCTATTGCCTTTTCTTCCATTTCCTGGTCTTTTCAATATATGCTAATGTCATGTTCTGCGTCTCCCATTGCTTTGCTCTGTAGCACAGGCTGAATTGATGTATTGAGTTTTGTCGCACACTCTCGTAGTGAATCCATAAACCTGTCTTGTATAGAAAAGTTTTACTTTCTAAGGAGTGAGAGGAGAAGTGTAGGGCTTTTGACAAACTGCAATGCTGACAGCCGTCTCTTTCTTTTCAGCTCCCACTGGACGCCAAGACTCGTGGATGAAAGTATCAGGGGATCACATGCCCAAACAACTCAACATACACTTGTTTTGGAAGGTACACACATCACACGCGTTGCTTGACACCTGTCACAAACTGATGTGTTTTCTCTTGTAGTTCTGGTGGAATGTGTGCGGCCTGCCTCCTCACTTTTTTTTTTTCTTCTCCCGTTATAGCCATCAAAACAATTCCGTGCCAACGGCCAAAACGTGTCATATATCGTCTCGGTGCAAAAACTGCCAGGTGAAAAAGGAAAGGTGTGCTCTACAAGGGAGAATCATTGTGCTTTTCAGCTTCCTGGGAAAATGAAGAAAGTGTACCTGAGTGCTGTAAATGCAGCAGGCAGATCCTCCCCCACTGAAGTTCGGATATCCAAACCTACAGGTTACTGACATCTTTAAAATGGTTCAGATAAGATACAGTAAAGTACGGTTTTTTCCAACAACATGCATTCTTTCTTTCTTTTTTCGGTCTGTAGATCGTGCTGCGATATCAGACATCACAGCCATTCCTCATGGTGACAGATCACTACTGGTCCAGTGGAGAAGTGTACCTACTTCTGATCTTGCTGGTTTTGTGGTGGAATGGAAACCTTTGTTGAAGCCAGGGCTCTCTCACATCCAGTTTGAAATTGCCGACAAGAACCAGTCTAGCCTTGTTATTACAGGTATGTTTCATAGTATTTGTATTACATGCTTGAAGATCCCCGTGCTTCTTATTTTACTCACCTTTTGTTTGGTTTTCCTAACCTGATGATCATCCTTAAGGACGAGAATTCAAACAATCTCCGCCGTTCAAGATTTTCTTTTTCCTGTGCGCAACCTGCCTGCACAGTGTTAGGATCTTGTGGGCACTGATCCACTCTAACCTCTTCACTCTCATCAATAGGCAGCTTTGAGCCCTACAAGCCCTATGGGATCTCTGTATATCCTAGGTTTAAGGACGGGATAGGCCTTCCTCAGACTGCTAATGCCTACTTGAGACAAAAGGGTAAGTCACCAAAGACACGAGGAGGATCACACAAAGAGAAAGCAGAGGTGTGAGAGTCAAGCTGCCTCAACTTTGAAGAAGTGAGAAGAGTTTGCACAAGAGTCAAACACATATATATATTGTGCAATTTCTCAGGGAACAGCTGATATGTGATGGAGTAATGCCCTCTTGTGGACAGAAATGAATAATTACCTTTGCTAGCCAGCAGGACTGAAGACATAAGCTGTAATGTATAATGTTAAATTCTGACTGCTCTCTACAGTTTTAATAATCACTTACGACAATATTCCTTTTTTTAAAGCTCCATCCATGGTTCCAAAATTACAAATTAAAAGGACTTGGAATTCACACGTTGAGCTTACTTGGGAAGAAATACCATTAGACTGGAGGAATGGCTTTATCCAGAAGTACAAAATCTTCTACTGGAATGAAAAGGGACCCATCAACAGTAGGTTAAAAATCTTAACTATGCTGTTGTAAAAGTATTTTTTATGAGCTCGATGTTCTCTAATGTCTGACTTTTCTTTCAGTTGTGGACGCTGGTCCAGAGGAGAGGATGGTGATCCTTGAACATATCAACACTGTGTCTCTGTATGAAGCGTTCATGATGGTCAGTACATCTGGCGGGAGCCTCAACGGGTCGACGATTCATTTCCAAATGGAGCCATTCGGTTGGTATCATTTGGTACTGGCTTTATGTATAAGAACTACAAACGAACAAAAGGTGTTTTCTCCAATCGGATGTGTTTTTCTTTTCCCAGATACAGTTGCTGTTGTGATGATTGTAATTGCAACTGGTGTGGGACTGTCGTTGTTCATCATTTTCATAGTCCTGACTTGTTTCTCCAAACACAAAAGGTAAGATCGTTGCCATGGCGTGTTAAGCCATGAGTCTTTGATGGGTTTTTTGTTTTGTTTTGTTGTTTTTTCTTTTTTTCTTTTTTTTTTATATTCCTAACAACTGGCGACCTGTCCAGGTTGTCCCCTGCCTTCGCCCTAAGTCGGCTGGGATAGGCTCCAGCCCTCCCATGACCCTAGTGAGGATTAAGCGGTGTATAGATAATGGATGGATATTCCTAACACAATTTTTGTCTGTTCTTCTACTTCAAGGTTAAAGGGCCGTTTCTGGCCAGCTGTTCCAGACCCAGCTAACAGCAGCATTAAAAGATGGTCATCGGAGTCAACGGAGGTGTGTACAGCTGACATCCACCTGATAAAAGGCTTATTCTGTCTTTTTCAGATGTTAGCTTAAAGCTGCAATAGCCAATACTTCCACATCAACAACAGATCGACTGACTGTGATTAATACAGGGATCTCTAAAATGGATGAACCCCTACAGAGAATCATGACTAACTCCACAGTTTCCCTCAGCTCTATACTAATATTTAAGCATCTTGATTTTCCTTTTCCAGGATACTTATCCTTCCTGGGACAAAGAGGATCCAATATACTTGTCCCACCTCAGCTTCCTGGACCTCCCCATGAAGCCAAGCAAAGAAGAGGACGATCTTTGGTTGAACAGTGCAGAGGACACCAGTGACCTGGGAGAGTCCATTTGTGGTTCACCGTTCATCCCCGGATACTCTGGTTCAAACAGCGACTCTGTTCCTTATGCTACCGTGATATTTTCTAGTCCGTGCAACAGTCCACCTCCCACACAGCCTCCTGTCTACCTGCGCTCTGAATCCACACAACCCCTCCTGGAGGCAGAAGAGTCCTTCAGTCCAAAGTGCTACCAGAATGTGGGGTCTGATGGGATGCCAAGGGAGCAGTGTTTTTTTGGGCCATGCCATGATTGTGTACCCAAAGATGGGCCAGATCCAGTCATTGTTTGGGATGACTTTCCTTTTCTACAAGCATTAGCCATGAATGAGCCTCAAAATGACTAAAAGTGCTTTACAGATTTTGCTAAATGTTTATGTATTTCTGAGCTTGTTGATCCAGCATAGAATACAGCTGTAAATGCAAGCTATAAATAATGCTAAAATCACTTTGATAATGATTTTTGATGCATGTACCTCTCTTTGTAAATACATCACATCTTTCAAAAATAAACTTTTTACAGAAGACAATATATTGATGAAATCATGTTATTGTGGGTTATATGTGGATACTTTTTCATATATTAAATATATATATTAAAAAAAAACTATAAAGACAGAAAAACATTGCTTTATCAGTAAATAATTCACAAGTTAAATCTGAGGTCAGTGAGACGCTTCTGCTGGTCGGATGAGAGACTTATGCTACACTTTGAGCTACTCAGATGTCAGCGTAACCTTTATACATCAATTTAGTTGTATAAAATGCAAGAAATGAATCATGGAATAAGAGATTGGAAAATGTTTTTATCTAGTTAGTTAATGCTAAATACAATACTAGTGTTGTGAGTCATGGACTGATTGGGTTGTTTCAATATCAACCCCAGCCTGAAACCTCGTTGTCTCCAGTATATATACACACTCGTCCTCAAATTTATTCATGCCCTCCCATTAAAGAAAGGGACAAGAACAGCTGTCACTGAAGTAAGTTGAAATTGACAAAAGTAATAATAAATAAAAATGTGATTAAAATTATGTCATTGCTTTTGCTTCAACAGATTTTTTTTTTTTTTTTAACCAGGCAGGTTGGGCCTTTTAACTTATTTTTTTTTTGACCACCTTTTTGGGCCATTCCTTGCATTCAGTTTTTTTTTTTACTTTTCATTCACACTTCTGCAACTGTTGACAGGTATTTTGATTTTGGCTCACTGCTCATCAGCAAAGTGCTCTAATTTGTTTTTTTTTTTTTTTTTTTTTTTAATATTCTTTTCAACCACAATTCTAAAGCAGTGTTGTATTTCACTAAATTATAATTTAACAATTTTTTATTTATTATTACTTTTTTCGGTTTCTAGTTATTTGAGTGACTATTGGGAATTTTGCCTTTTCTTTAATGAAAGGGTGTGAATACATTTCAGGGCAACTGTGTATAGTATATAGAGTTAAGAAAACCTAAAGCCCCTCATGTCAAAAGCATTGTGTATCAAAGTAAATACAATGATTTACTTATTAAATTAAAATAATGTAAGACTTGATTTACTGTTGTTTTTTTCATTAAAGAAACCAAAATCCATGCATCCCTTTTTGTCCTATCGATGTGTTCTGGGATTGACAGCGTGGCCTCGTGACGTTCACGCTTCCTCCATCCTCACTCGGCTAGTTTCGTCTAACCAAAATGGCGAGGCTCGTGTAGGGGTCGAGTGTGACCAAGTGCCACATTTTCAGCATTTTTAGAGAGTTTATTTTGTACCTTGTTACCTGCCCTGTGAGCCATGTTCACAAACATAGGCCTGCGGGCTGTGCTGAAGTCGTCCGTTGGGGTTTTGCGCGAAAGCTCCGCTCTGTGTTCGGCTGTGTCAGTGAAACCCTGGACGTGTAGCTCGGCTTTACTGTCCGGACCGACAGTCAGTCGTGGTAAGAGAAGATATAAAACACGGTGGAGACTATACAGTTTAGCGGAGTAATTATCTGTCTAGCATATTTCATTAGGTCTGAGTGTTTACTACCCTGTTAGCAGTTAGCTAGTTGTGGCATCATCAGTCGGCGCTGTTGACAGAGCTGCAGTAGTGGAAGTGCGGTCTGCTGCATGCTAAGCAGCATGTCACTTAAAGGGGCTCAGTTTCTGAATTTCTTTTTATCAAATCAAGTATTGGGTCTGCCCTTTCACTTGTGGTAAAGTGTATATCTAACAACAAACCAAACACAGTTAGTGGGTTAGAGACAAAAATCCTACATCGCTGTGAAATCACGAGGAAAGTTAAAAACACTGTATTTATGGTTACAGTTAAGCTAGTTACACACGTTTTCTAATGGGCATACAAAATGAAATGATAACCTAGGATCATTGTGGTTCATTTGCTTTTGTCAGGTAGCTAAAAGTAAGACCTTTACACTAACAAAGCTAAGCTATATAATAGAAAACATCTCACAGCAACATGCAGTGAATTCAACAACAAATGCCTCCAAAATTAATTTAAAGGTTGAAGACAGCTGTCTACAATCTTCATATCAAGTACATATAACACATAAAGTCCACAGGAGTCAAAAGTAAAAGAGTAAATTGCATAATAGTTACA
>NW_007581527.1:0-8239 GCF_000690725.1 Stegastes partitus | reverse complement strand
GATGGATGGATGGGCAGCCCATTTTGTCTTTTGGAACTTGTGGAGACTGAGTACATTCTGCCCTCCAACACTACATTTCAGACAGTGCTCTACCGGAGCTTTAAAACTAGTTTCAAGGCCAACTACAGATCATTAAGGAAGAGCGTGGAAGGAAAGGCAGTTTTTGTTTAAATTGGGCTAATTTTAATATCTTTAATGTACTTGAAGTGTGTATTATCTGGGAAAACGGTACCAGATTGGAACTTGGTATCGGCAGATACTGAATATTGAATGAGTCAACTGAATCGGCCAGAAAACTTGATCGGGACATCCCTAATTGTGTGCATCCTGGTGGTCTAACAAACCTACTGAACATTTGCAAAGTTGAAGTTGGAAAGCTGCAGGCTTTACATCAGTGCATTTTTACTGGCAGTCTTCCTCCTCCTTGCCTTTGGGGGCGACGTGTCTCTTGCTGCATTACCATCTCCTTCAGCAAGTTGTACATCACCTGCCTACACATGCATCTGAGAACAAACACAATGGGAACCCACAACATACAACATTGCTCCATGGTGCTGGTTGTAGTGAAAAACTGCACAGGGTCCCTTTGAAGCTGGAACATGTTTCTCTGTGTTGCATAAAGTACTGTATAGGGACAAATGAGCCAAAACTATATGACCACTCACAGATGATGCAAATCATTAGTGGCGCATGTATTTTAGAGTTAGTAGACTATTAAGTAATTAAGTAATCTCATCATTCTGAAGGTCTCTGACACTAAGAAGTCGGAGTCGGTGAAGGTTCCTGACGTGGCTCACTCAGAAGATGTCCTGGGTGCAGAACTACGAGCCAGATGACTCCTACTTTTCCAAACCCTTTGTCCAGAAGCCTTACAGAGTCAAGAACAGCTACACAGTAAGTAAGTAGATTAAAAAAATGGTTGTTTATCGTAGTCAAAGATCTGGGCAACTCTAACAAGGGCCAAATTGTTGTGACCAGACGCCTGGGGTTGGAGCATCTTGGAAACCCTGCATGGTGCTCTGTATACCTACTGACAATGGTTTAGAGGTTGTATGAACCATGAACCAGCAGCAGGGTATTCGAGGATGTACTGAAACAAGACTGATTCTGGCGACTACAACTTTGGATTCACAGAACTTAAGAGATCTTCTGCTGTTCCAGGATTGACAGTGCACCTTTAGAGGTCTGGTGGAGTCTAGATCTCGCTGTTGTTTTGGTGGTAACTGAAGGACCACCAGCATAGTGGGCAGGGATGGTCATAATGTTTTGGCTCATCAGTGTATGTGTGGACTGTGTTTTCTTCTGATCCCTGACAGGCCGGATTCACATATTTGTCACATGCAAACTGGAGTTTACAGCAACAGGCAAATTCACGTCCTGTTAACTTTGTGATTCTGCTTATTGCCAACAAACTCCACACATGAGCGTGAAACAGTGGTTGGAAACAGTCTGACATGCTGCTGACATTTGGAAGTTGTGAACATCATCTTGTCTGTAAGGTTTTACAACCAAAAAGACCCTTAAAACCCTTTCATAACACCAAACCTAGTAGTAGATTTCATTTTGCCCTAACAAGGAGTGTTCGTTGTATTCGTTGTGTCAAGACAGAAATTTTGTCCGTCTTGTCAACACCTGGTGTCATTTTTGTTGGGAAACCATTCTGGCTCTGGTTTGTTCTTCCTGATTTGTTGTTTTTCCAGCTGAGAAAGCAGATATTCATAAACACAAGAGTTGCTGGATTGACTGAAACCAGCCGACACTTCCAGTAAGATGAAGCTAAAACTCCAACAACCCCTAAACATGCTAGAAAACGGTTGTTCTTGAGCTTCACCCACTTAGGTTTAACTCAACCGCTGGGATTATTTCTGCCTGAGGAGCAGCTCTGCCTCTGAGAAATCTGAGCAGGACTAAAACCCCCACCTGCTCTTCAGGACAGCTCAGTCTTATCAGCTGCTTCGGCGTGATGGCCGCCTCCCACCTCGGAACCACCGGGCGCTAACAACGTCCTCCGGTTGTAGTGGTGGTGGCCCTTCATGATGCCCGAGTTGTTGTTCTCGTTGAGGATCTGCTTTTGCTTCTGTCGGTTGAGCGACTGCACCAGGCCGAGCACGACGGCGGCCAGCGAGTACTGGCCGGTGATCTTTCGCGGCTGCATGATGAGCGGGTTGGGCTGCACGCGGCCCAGCAGGAAGTGTGTTCGGATCTTGCCCTCCTGCTCGCTGATGCCCTTCACGTAGATCTCGCCGCGGTACTCGAAGGCGAAGCCGCGCTCCTTCAGGATCAGGTAGGTCTCTTCGGGCACCTGGATCTTGCCGCTGACGCCGGTGCTGTCCATCCGGCTCGCCAGGTTCACCGTCTTCCCCCAGATGTCGTACTGCGGCTTCTTGGCGCCGATCACACCCGCCACGACCGAGCCGTGAGCCATACCTGCCGAAGACACACAGCTGAGGTCAGGAAGGTGCTCAGTCCTCTGAGACTCTTGGCTTCAATTTATATATTCTTGTTTCCATCTGGATTTAATCTAGATGTTCATACAGACCAGACATGATTAAAGGTCATAATCTGAACTCTGTGTAAACATCTAAACAAAGAAACAACATGGAAAAAGTGATTTACTTCAGGTAGTCAAAGTTTTTCAAAATAAGTGAAAAGGTTACGGACGACAACTTGATTCTTTCAGTTGTGTTTTTTCAAAGCAGAAATTTTGAAAAAAAAAAAGAGCAACTGCAAATGATCAAATGAAGGATCAGGTCATTTTACTACTACTATGCATAGACGGTATAAAGATGAACAGTATGGTCCAGTCAGTACGTCCTGCAGCTGCCCTTACAAACTACACACTGTTGCATGCAGTAAACACACTATTTTTCCTCACAAAATTTTTGCACTTTCACTGTCCATCGCAGTCTGCTGTGCAAAATAAGCTGCCATGTGTTTGTGCAGTCTTGTCGGCTCAGACTCGTTGTATACTTGATGCCTTGACGTATGTGATGCATCTTCTGCAGCAGAGAATTGTGGGTCAGACAAGCCAGGAGAACATGCCTGCTTGTAAAACCGCAACATTTGGCCAGTTGAAGTCGGACATCCTGGTAGTTCCTGCACATTGCATTTGACATAAAATGCATTGGGACGTACTAAATCTTTTCCCCGACATTATAAATAGTAAGGTAGTATTGGTCACTATTGTTAGCTAGGAACAAAACCTCTCACCTTCACTGTACCTTAAATTTCAGAACCTAAACATGATGTCAATATGATCACGATTCTTTCGACTGCTTATTTCTGACATGAAGTTCCTCAAGTTAAAATCATTTTTTGTGTTTCCATATTGACACAAGCAGAGCACGTTTCGGTTACAAAAACAAATCATGCTGTTATATGTTTCTTTAAGCTGCAGTGGAGAAACTACCAACCACATGTCCTCAACACAGGATGCTAATATTTGCTGTGTTATTGATAAAGCATGAAAATGCATTATTTCTAAAGTCTCATCTATGTTTGCTGCTCCCTGTTTGTAATGTTAAGGGGAAAAAAAAAACAATCAAGTTGGTAAGACTGAGGTGTTGGCAGCATATTAACCACTTTACTGTGCAAAATGCAAACTGCTGTTGTAAATGAAGAATGAAAAGACACAAAAGAATAAACCCCCGAGCGCTCACCGATCCTCAGCTCAAAGTTGTTGAACGAGTGCTTGTTAATCTCCTGGATGCTCTCGTTGAGGGCGATGGCGAAGTCGGCCAACGCACACAGGTGACCCCATTTATCTTCACATTGCTGTGGGAGTCGGAGCAGAAGAAAGTGAGTCAGTCGGACGTCAGGACTCGGCTGACGTCAGGAGCAGACGGAGGGCGGCAGGTCACTAATCAAACTGGAGGAACTGTCACTGGAGAGACCTGAACTGTGTCACAAAACTGTTCAGTGTATTCCACGCGGTCCTGTTTTCACAAGCCTTCATTCAAGTACTACTCATGTACTCATGTGCTCCTGAAGGTGAATATCTACTAATTACACTGGTTTATTGAGTCATTTACAGACGTCTGTGAGGCAACAACCATGGACTTCTGAGAGGATAAAAGGTGAAAAAAATCCATTAAAAAATGATACGTTTTTACTTCAGTTGAATGAATATTGTTAGATGGACACCATGAAGTGAAATGAGGCCGACAAAGCTGCATCCACCTGAGCCAAAGGATAATAGTGAATAATAGTGTCGAGATAAAAATGTTTATCTCATACTAAAAGAATATTTTAGGAGTTTGGAGTTTTTAAGTTTGTATTTGCAACATTTAATAACAACACAACAGTTAGTTATGATGTGAAATTTCTTCTTTTATTCACGATTAAAACATCACCTGGACTGATGAGTTCTAATGAAAGGTTCTCACCTGTTTTTCGGGCGACAGACCAGAAACTGCCATGTAGGTGCTGCCGATCGTCTTGATCTTCTCAATGTCCTGGAATCGGTCTTCACCCAGCAACTGCAACCATCACACAGAGAAATTATGAACATCAGTGAGAGCTGACTTTTCTGAGCTATTAAACGTCTTTTCTAAAGACAAAAAAAATGGATTTAATCCAACTCTTGGTCTGTGCTACGTGTGGTCCTGCTTTCTGCAAAGAATATTCAATCCAAAACTCGACATGAGGGCTGCAACTAACAATTACTTTCAGTTAATTAGTCTGACATTCATTTTCTTGATTAATTGATGGATTTTTTGCCAACAAAATGTCAGAAAATGGTGTAAAATGTCAATCAGTGTATTTCAAAGCCCAACATGTCAATATGATGCGTCAGTTTAAAAAACTCACATATGAGGACCTTAAAGACAAAAATTTCACCATCAAAATAAAGCAAAAAAGAAAAAAAACTAAAATTATTTTTCCACTTTTAATTATTTATTTATTTTTTTTAAAGACCTGATTATGAAAATAGTTGGTGATTAATTTAATAGTTGGCAGCCAATCAATTTACAGATGCATCTCCTCAACAGACAAACAACCTGTTGTTAGTTTTTAGCACAAACTGATACAAACACTGAGTCACTAAACATGATGCGGCTGTTGAAATGACTGTCTGCCCTGCATGGAAATGATGAACTGTTTTGCTAATTTCCTCCTGAAAAAAGCCACTCGGTCTTTCTATCTGATATTGTAAGTCCTTCTGTCTCAAGCAGAGCTTCCTAACAGAGAAAAGAAAAGTTTGTTTTGAAGGGAAAGTGTTAAAAGTGAGAAATGTGGCCTCAGGCAGCAGAAAGTTCAGCTGGTGTCTTTCTGTCTCTGCTCTCATCAGCAGACTTTCACATTTTCTGTCAGAAACTCAGCTCAGAGGCTCAGTCAGGACTTTCTTCAGTCCGTTCACAGGAAACTGAAAAGTGCAGCTGGTTCTGAATGTGCAGCAGAATTCTTGTTCTTTATTTATGATATTTAAAATCTGTGCTTCTCTCTGTCTCTACTGCTGTTTATGTGCAAAATCTAAGCTGCCTGATTAATACAGGACAGGAGTGTTATTCTGAGAAACAGGTTAAAAATGTGTTTTAAAATAATTAATATAAATGACACAGTTTTATAAAATAAAAAGTCAAGCTGGTTCATCATGTGGGATCATTTTCAGTGTTTCTTAGACATTTTTTTTTCTCCAAACATTTGTCATTTTTTAAAAATGTTAATTGACACCTACTTCCTGTCCATTTAAAAGGAATTAAACTGACTTAATTCAAGCTAGTTTTTTAGTTGACAAATCAAAAAAAAAGAAAAAAGAAAAAGGTTCTCCAGTGTTTAGGAGGAAGTGAATTTGCTTTTAAAGGATGTTTACTTACTGAGCTAATTTCATTAAGTTTCATAAAATTGAATTTCAATCTACAAATGCAGACATTTGAGTTTCAGTTACAAATGATGTTGAGTTGATTATCATGTCAACCATCAAGTTCATGTTTGCAACCTAAATGTTTTTGTAAATCAGTAAATTATAATATTTATCCTGCAATTATGTATTTAATTAAGTGGTGCGAATAATTTGTTGAATTACTTTTTAGAGTCTACATCTTCACTTTGTTGTAATTATTTCTATGTACCTTGTAAAGGACAACTTTGAAAAATACATTTGGAATGATTTAGATTTATTTTAATATTTTTCCCCACTTTTTCCTCTTTTTGGAAAAGATCTTTTGTTATCTGGCTGTAACTTTAAAGACTGGAACTCTTGGCTGTGTCCAAACTGAGCCAGAAAACTAACAACAGTGAAACCATCACAAACATCCAGGTTTTCAACGATGTAACAGACTAATATGAAAACATCTGAATAAAGTACAGTACTATATACTTTTTAACAAAGGTAATTATCACTACAGTTCTGCAATCAATCAGGGTGATTTTGCATTTTAGTTTGCTTTGAATTTCCTTTCTCTCATCATGAAATCTGTGAGGAATATTCTTAGAGGAAATGTAGAACAATCCAACTAGTGGAAAGCTTTAGGATCCTTCTGCATCACATAGGAGACATCAGCATAAATCTAATATCTGGAGATACATCTGCAGTGTTTTCATGAGAAAATGTCCATAATGTTGTGTGCATGCAGCGTTGCGTCCCTGTGGAGTCCTTCTGTCTGAAATAAAAGCCAGCTGATAACCTGCTCGCCTGTTGTTCCTGCCTCTGCATTAATGAGCTCTGAAGTGCTCTGTGGAATGAGACGGATGTTTTAATCAAAGGCAGGAGATGCTGACGTCGGAGGCGGGTCCCTGCATGTTGGAAAGTTGCTCTGGAGCAGACGTGGGCGCACTTCAAAGTCTGCGGCTCACCTCGTCAAAGTCGGCGATGATTTCATTGAGGAGCCTCAGGCACTCGACTCCCTGGTTGTTCATCTCGGTCTGGGAGTAGAAGTCGGCGAAGCCTGGGATGGAGGCGAACATGACGCCCACGGCATCATAGGACTGAGAGTACAGCTCCTAAGGAGAAAACATCACAGAGTTGCCTCTTATTGTCACATTTCTCTGAGGAAAAGGCAAAATATTTCACTGTGTTTGCTCATTTAGGATCTATTTGAAGCTCAAGACGTTAAAACTTATTTGAATGCAGCTGTGAAATATGAACATAAGTTTTTAATCATCTGCGTACAGTGATTGTCAGCACTGAGCATGAAGCAGTTTGTGGCTGTTTTCTTCTACCATCACATTTTTCTTCACTGTTGTTCATTTTTTATTTCAATCTAAAGTCCTGCACCTCTATGGAAACAGAACAACCATGAAGAAGGAGAGAGAACTCAGAAATGTCTGTCATAATTCATGTTTTTTTTTTTTTAGCAAAATCTCAAAGAGGCATGTAGAATATAGTGACTTCAATGAAATATCTGAATTTTCAGCTTAGGCTTAGTTAATTTTCCTGACAGAACTGTATGTCTGGCAACTATGACATAGATAGAGCAAAAAAAATATATCATAAAAAAGAAAACAAAAGTTGAATTATTAACATGGTTATTATTGCTTTAATCTACTTTAACTGATACACGATTCTAGGCTTAGATTGGATTCGTTTTTCAGACTGAAACACATACGTGATGACCCTCCACCAGTCCAAACACACGATCAGTTCAAGAGCCGCTGATAAATTAAAAACCTGAATATTTGTTCTGTTTTTACACTTTCTAGCTCTGATAAATGCTGTAATTTTGGTTTTATTATAAAGACAACATAAATTACAAACCTGCTGGTGGGGTTTGAGGTTTGGAGGGTTAAAGGTACTGAGATTAAGATCTTAAATGTCATCAGACACAGCAGCTTTATTCCTACGTCACGCTGATTTTCATATGAAGTCTACATAATAATGGGATACTCGTGTATTGTGGTTGATGTTGTCTGTGTGTTGCACTACACTGTCTCCACCACCGGGGGGCAATGTTGACATGTGACCAAACAGCCTGTCATCTGCAGTATTTTATCGTGTTATTGTGGGAATATTTTAATAACAGGCAGGTATGCATTGCTCACTTCAGTCTTTTTATATTTTTATATTCTGCTTGACTTTTTAATGCAGCTACACACTATTAAAATTAAGACCTGACATGAACATGATACACATTTAATGAGCTCCGTCAAACGTCTTCAAACTCAAACATGGTCAAAGTTGAACTGATGCAATTTGATATTTGCATGATGATCTTTATTTAGGATTTTCCTCCTGCAAGCTTTATCACTTCAGGTGAAGATTTCTGTATTATGTAGGAAGATAGACGCAAATGAAAAAAAA
>NW_007581526.1:0-8311 GCF_000690725.1 Stegastes partitus | reverse complement strand
AATCCCCCCCCCCTTGTGTGTGTATAGGGGTGCGCCATTTTTTTCTTCCTTTTGTATTTTTTCGTGCTTTGTAGTTACAATGGATGAGCCTAGCTTATCTAGTATTGGCAGGGGTCAGAAGACGTGGTTTAGCCCATCATTACGGACAGTTGGCGGACTCAGAGAGGGAAAGCCAATGACGTCTACCCCCCTTCATGCAAAGGTGACTGAAACAGTAAGTGAGACTGCACATAACATTACTGATGTTAGTTCTGGCAATCCAGGTTCACCTTCTGTGGTTCACGATGTCGAGCATGTCCCTGTGAACGTTCTCGGTGATTTGGTGAAGCAGATAGGGGCCAGTATTGGAGAAAATATTGTCTCATGTCTTAAATCCATCCCAGCTGGTGATGTCAGTTTGGCTCATTCTGCCATAGCTGACCTTTCAAAGGTCAATCTAACAGTTAGCCATGACAATTATGAGCCGCAATTGTTTCGGGGAGACAGCTCTGATAGAATTTCGGTTTCTGAGTGGGAGGAGTCTCTTAAGGTGTATTTGCATAAAAGGGATGTTCAGTTTTGTGACCAGGCGGATGAGGTTTTGAGTAAGATACGAGGGAGAGCGCGTGATGTTGTGAAAGTTGGACTACGTAGCAATCCCTCTCTGGACTTGATGTCAGGGCCTCATCCAAAATTTTGATATACTCAAATGTCACTTTTGTGACTCTGTGACATCTTTTATGCCATTGGCTGACTTTTATGACACAAAACCCTCCCCCACTGAGACTGCTGTTGACTATTGGATTAGGCTTAACAAAGCCATAGACACTGCTGTTGAGGGACTAAAGAGACAGGGCAAGCCTCTTGACAACCCCTCCAGAGAAGTGACGATCATGTTCATTACGCATTGCCCCGATCCTGACCTGTCTGTGATCTTTAGTTGCAAGCCGCTTGAAGAGTGGACAGCCTCTGATGTCCAAGTGCGACTGGATGAACACCATCGTAGAAAAAGGCTCCGGCAACGTCAGCCTGCACGTCCGGCTGATAACTTGTGTTCTGCCCAGGCTGCGGAGGTTCTGGACAGTCATGTTCAGGCTGCAGTGAGCCCTCCTGCTCCGCAACCAGCAGCTGCAGGTAATCCACTGTTGAGTGATAGTCGGTCTCTTGAGCACGTTATAACTCTTCTGGAGCGCTTACTGCAGCAAGAGTCGTCCCAGCGTTCCAGGCCGCTCAGACCCAGACACGGTGCGCGACCAAGGGTTCGGGGCCCTTGTGGTGTTTGTGGTAGTGTCAACCATGACACTGTAACCCACTGTCGAGATGAACGTCTGTGCTTTCGCTGCCATTCTGCTGGTCATCAGGCTATGGCTTGTTCTGCCGCCTCAATTCCTGATTCGCCAGCTGTCCGACCAAGTGCTTCTATTCAGCAGGAAAACTAGGTGGCCCACACGAGGAGGGGACTAGTGAAGGGCCTAATAGCACGTCCCCATATGATGATGTTGACCTTGAATCTGTTTATTCACGATTTTGTGCTTCAGAGGGAAGTGATTCTACAGTGATATTACAAAACACACAGAGGTTGTCTGCGACTGATAACCTTTTCTACACTGATGTGTTGGTCCAAGATGCTGTGGAGCTATGTGCAATGTTAGACAGTGGTTCAATGGCCTGCTCTCTGAGTTCTCGCGCGCTCCCTCTACTGGAAGAAGCCAATGTTATTTCTGCGGACTCTATCGCTCCTACATCAGTCGTTCTGATTGGTTGTGGGGGACTGAGAAAGAGCCCTGTTGGTGTCTGTGAGATTCAGATGAAAGTGTTTGGCTGTTCCATTTCTGTGCCTACACTCACTGTGGATGGCCAAAGCGATGACTTAATCCTTGGGAGCAACGTTATAAAACACCTTATTCGAGTGCTGAAGACTTCTGGAAAATTCTGTGAAGGGGTCTCCGGGTTAGAGCAGCCATCCAGTGAAGAACGTACCCTGCTGCAGTTGTTGGATGGTGTGGAGAAATGGAGGGGCAGTGAGATCCCTGACAAAGTGGGGACAGTGAAACTGAAACATGCTGTGACCTTGGAGCCAATGAAAGAACACCTGGTGTGGGGTCGTCTACCAGACCATAAGTACCTCTCTGCTGGCAGTACTGTCGTTGTAGAGCCAAGCGAGTCTCGAACAGTACCAAGGACAGTTATGGTGGAACGGACAGTGACACCACTGTGGGGCGATGGTTGGGTCCCAGTAAGAGTCATTAACCCTTCCCACAAACCTGTGACTCTACGACGCAACTGCAAAATTGCTGATGTGTCTCCCTGTGTGGCACTCGAGGACTTTGACATCGACTATCTGTATGAAAATGACAAAAATGATGATGTAAAGTGCAATGTGACTAGGACTGTTGACCAGACTGACACTGGTAGCGAGAAGAGTTTGACTGTTGACTCTGGGTGCCATCTACGTAGACCTACCAGTTCAACTCTCCGTGACTTAGGACTGCAGGACATTGACATTGACTCGAGCCAGCTGTCTCCATTTTGGAAGGCTAAGTTGGTTGATCTGTTGGCCAAGTATGAGTCCATCTTCTCCTGTCACAGTCTGGACTGTGGGAGGGCCAAAGACTTTGTTCACCGTATCCGGCTGAGTGACAGCAGACCATTCAGACTGCCCTATCGACGACTGTCCCCTTCCCACTACGAGAAGCTGCGGTTGGCTTTGAATGAGATGGAGGAGCGGGACATCATAAGGAAGTCTTCGAGTGAGTATGCATCACCACTAGTACTGGTTTGGAAGAAAAACGGTGATCTGCGGCTTTGCACTGATTTTCGTTGGCTGAATGCACGCACGATCAAGGATGCACACCCCCTGCCTCACCAGGCTGATGCGTTGGCTGCTCTTGGAGGAAACGCATTCTTCTCAACCATGGACTTGACCTCTGGTTACTACAACGTTGAGGTTCATGGAGAGGACAGGAAGTTCACTGCTTTCACCTCTCGTTTTGGGCTCTATGAATTCAACAGGCTTCCTCAGGGTCTCTGCAACAGTCCAGCAACATTCATGAATATGATAATGTCCATCTTTGGTGATCAGAACTTCTTGAGCCTCCTCTGTTACCTTGATGGCACCCTTGTATTTGCACCCAGTGAACAGGTGGCTCTGCAAAGGCTTGAGATGGTGTTTGAGAGACAAAAGGCACAGATCCAGAGAAGGTCAAGGCCATTGTTGATCTCAGTGAGAAGGATTTGATGGTTGAGGGCACGAGCATCCCCTCTCCTTCCAAGATAAGATCATTTCTAGGTATGGTTGGGTTTTACCAGCAGTTCTTTGAGGGGTACTCCCACATCAGTAAGCCCCTCTTTGCACTAACATCTGGTACGAAGAAGCCTCGGCACACTAAAGGGAGACGGTTCTCACCGGTGACCACAAAGCTCACCCCTGCTGACTGGACGTCAGAATGCAGTGTAGCTTTTGGGAGGTTGAAACAGGCTTTGTTGGACAATGCTACTCTAGCTCATCCTGACTTCAGTAGGCCCTTCTTGCTGTCCGTTGACGCCTCCTCTTGTGGCCTTGGTGCAGTGTTGTCCCAGCTAGCAGAAGGTGACGATGTTGCTCGACCAATAGCATTCACCAGCAAATCTCTTAACTGCGCCCAGTCTCGCTATCCAGCACACAGGCTAGAGTTTTTGGCGCTTAAATGGGCTGTTTGCGATAAGTTCAGTCATTGGTTGAGAGGTCATTCTTTCACCGTATGGACCGATAACAACCCCTTGACGTACATTGTCAGTAAGCCAAAGCTTGACGCCTGCGAACAGAGGTGGGTTGCGAAACTCGCACCTTTTGACTTCGATATCAAGTACATCCCAGGCCCTAAGAACGTAGTCGCTGATGCCCTGAGCCGTGAACCTTTTGCACGTCCAAGTATGCTCCATCGCCTCACGAAGGTTCCTTATGGTGCACTAATGGAGGAAGCGGACGCTTTCAACTCTGACCGTGTGCAGGATGCTTTTCGTTATTCCTGTGACCCACATGTAGTGCTACAGATGCGTCATGATGTGACTGTGGTTTCCAGTGATGGTGGTTCACAGATTGCAGATTCGTGCATCTCTAGGCAGACAGTGTCTGCAGTACTGGATCAGTCTTTGAACCATGAGCACCTGCCACCTCAAGCTTTCCTCCTGCCGCAGCTTTTCCAATCCATCCAACCCTCTGAGCTGTCTGATGTCCGTCCTCTGCCTAGAGATAAGCTGATGGCTATGCAGCGTGCTGATCCCTGTTTGGGCCGTGTGCTTCTGTTTGTAGAGCGTCAGAGGCGCCCATCAAGACGAGAACGTACGCATGAACCAAGTGATGCTTTGCGACTTCTCAGACATTGGGAAAAGCTAACTGTCAGATCTGGTGTTCGATATCGTGTCACGAAGGACTCTGTGACAGGAAGAAAGACTTACCAGTATGTCGTGCCCTGTGCAATGAAGGGAAGAGTTCTTAAAGGTGTACATGATGAGGCAGGTCACCAAGGACAAAGACGAACACTTTACCTGTGTAGATTGAGATTCTACTGGCATGGGATGGAGAGAGATGTGAGAAGCTATGTGCGCTGCTGTCATCGCTGTGTGTTCAGCAAGTCTCCTGAACCAGAAGCCAGAGCACCACTCGACAGTGTTACAACCTCGAGGCCTCTGGAGTTAGTCTGTATAGACTTTCGGTCAGCTGAGGATTCGTCTAACAAGTCTCTTGATGTGCTCGTTGTTACGGACCACTTCATTAAGTTGGCTCAGGCCTACCTCTGTCCCAATCAGTCAGCAAAGGCTGTGGCTCGAGAACTCTGGCACAACTTCTTTTGTGTGTTTGGTTTTCCTGAGCGTGTGCACTCGGACCAGGGCGCCAACTTTGAAAGTAGTCTCATCAAAGAGTTGCTCCTAGTTGCTGGTGTTCAGAAATCACATACGACACCTTACCACCCTATGGGTAATGGAGCTGTTGAGAGATTTAATCGGACCCTTGGGAATATGGTCAGAGCCCTTCCACCGAGAGCTAAACACCGATGGCCACAGTTGCTGAGATCTCTGACCTTCTCCTACAATGCCACGGTGCATGAGACCACGGGCTTTGCCCCGTTTCAGCTGATGTTTGGCAGAACCCCCAGGCTGCCTGTCGATTTGATGTTCGGGTCAGTTCTTCTGTATGACCAGGTGGTGGACTATGACACCTATGTGCAGTGCCTTCGGCGTGACCTGGCTGAGGCTTTGAATGTTGCTCAGCTCTCCGCTTCAAAACAGCAGCAGAAGCAGGCTGAACTGTACAACAGGAGGGTTAAGGGTGTCCATGTGGATGTTGGGGACAGAGTCCTGTTGGCTAACAAGGGTGAAAGAGGCAGATGGAAACTGGCGGATCGCTGGGAGAACAACCTCTATATTGTTGTGGAGAAGCATGATGCCACTCACACCTTCAGGATCAGGAATTGTGCTACGGCGCAGGAAAAGGTGGTTCACAGGAACCTCATATTGCCCGTTAATTTCCTGCCTATTCCCGCTGAGCCTGAGGATGGCGGTTCATGTGTCAGTGATCTGGCCACTGGAGCTTCTGATGACTCCCTGCTGGATGATGATGTTGCTGGCCCTGTTCCGCTGTCTGATTGTGATCCTGAGGATAGAACTGCCTCGTGGGTTTCGTGAATTCCAGCTGCAGCTGGAGATCAGCCATCTGCTTCGGGTGATGTCCCTGTTCCTGTTGACGCTGATGTGACTGTTGACGAATCTGACTGGACCGTTTCCTGTGACTTACCTGCTGAGACTGTATGTCCTGCCGACCTAGCTGCTACTTGTCCTGTTGCTACACTGGCAGCACCTTGTGCTCAGCCTTCTGCTGAGGGTTGTGTGACCAGCTCTGTGGTTGCACGCACTCTGCCTGACCCTGCTTGCAGTGACAGACCGCTAGGAACAACAACTAGGTATGGGAGAGTCGTTAGACCTGTTGTAAGGCTTATCCAGCACATGCAACAGAAAGTTCTTGCTGGTATGTAATGTTCTTGTGTTCTGTTACTTTGTGAAGTGTATTTAGTATGTTCTCTGTTTTTATGCAATAAAATGGGGGTTTATTTTATTTATTTTTTTGATGTTACACTCACCTGTTTGTGACTTCTGATGGTAGTGAGTCCAGGTGGTTTGTGATTGTACTGTGTTTATATTGAGATATCTGGCGGCGTGACATGTATACGGGCATGTTTTTCCTATGAGTGTTGAATGGATTCGCGACCCTCTCTCACTCTAATTCTTCAGGAATGGTCATTGGCTGGAATGCTTGGTATCTATCGTGTGAGCGGTACTGTAGTTTTTTTCTTTTCTTTCCTTCCTTGCCTTTTTCTATGCATTTTTGTATGTAGTTGTTGATACCTGGTGTGTTTCTGTTACATGTTGCTTTCACGGCACTTCTTTTGTTTTGTTTTTATGGACTTTTGGTTGGGATGAGCAAGTGGAGATCAGTAAGGGGGAGTGTAGCAGAGTTAAAGATTCCACTTGCCATCTCTTTTTATGATACAATTGTTTGCCTTATTTGTAATGTTGCAATGTATTGGTTTCCCCACTGGGACGGGATGTAATGTTGACGCCCGCTGCCAGGCCCCTGCAGACTTGAGGGGTGAGCCCCGCGTGACTTTTTGCCAGTCTGCTGTGTGTCCCGTCTCCATGTGTGTCCAGAAGTTGGGAAAATAAACGGCTGGTTGGAACCAAAAGACACGAGGTCTGGGTTTTTAATATTTCACAACGCAGAAGAGAGTACACAACCGGTACACATAGTCACTGGGGTTCAGAGACATGCTCTGTAGAAGGATCCAGTCCTGGTCTGCAGGTAGGCACATCTTCTTTGACACAGAAGCCACCAAGGAGGCAGTGATTCAGGCTGGTACTGCGATTTTCCAGTACATTTATCATGGAGCAGATACTACACTGGGTGAAATTCCGTACATGTTCTCAAGGAAGGTGGCGGCAGGAGTGATCAAACTAGAGACTCTACCTCAAACAGAGGTAATCGCTCCGCAGCATCAGTTACCATGGATACCTAGCTGGTTAAAAGAGATCCACCTTTGTGAGACTGAAAACTCTGACGCTGACGCTTTTCTGCTTTGTTTTAACGGGACTGAGGGTTATCAGCTGAACAACACACAGGCTGCTGTGAAAACACGCTGTTCTTATTCCTATAAATCACTGAAGAACTGTGTTTCATTACGAGCGGGACATGACAGCATAACCAGGACATCTATGGTTCTTCTAGCAGGAAGAATCCTGGAGGCCAAACACCAGCCGGCTGTAAATATTCTCTAACACACGGATGTTGCTGGAAGTGAACTACTGTAAACAGTGTGTGATCATTGCAACAACACTGTATTCTCATAATACCATTGAAATAAATCAGCAGTACAAAGTCATAAATATAAACTGTATATTCAATGAAGTGTATATGTAGAGGATGGGGAAAAGCCTCTATTTAAAGTAAAATAGGAAAACTGACACCCTCCTTAAAAAAAAGCCAAACAAAACACAATAATAAGTTGTCTATTTTATTCACTGTTTTCTTAAATCTCTGAGTATGTAAAAAATGTTGCTGTCATCACCCTTTTGTGACAGTAGGTGTCACCCAAGCGCCAAGACCAGGAGGGGAGACACCACTGAAGCACAGCGTCACAGCAGTGGCAGAAGAACATGAGGCTTCCAGCGGTCACACATAGATGATGGTGTCCGTTCCTCACTGCTCCATAGTTATTTAGGATTGTGAAGCTCCCCGCTACCAGGCCAGGCACCCCGAGGCTGGAGGCCCGCAACATCTACTACATATATTCTGTGAATCACTTTATTGGTTTAATGTCGTAAAACAAATGAACGTTTGTTTAAATGGTTTTATCGTTTAACGTTGTGAACATCTCTGCTGTCTTCATCCGCTGTCTTCATGCTGCTGGTAACTCGCTGAACTGTTGTTTTAAGAGGTCATTAAGCTGCACACGGTCACGTTTGAACTGATGGAAGCTGCAGTAAAACCAGCGTTTAGCTGGTTTCTGTTAAACTGAGTCATGGTGAGGTTTGTGCAGCAGAGCTCAGAGATGATGATCATGAACTCCAGACGGCATTAATGAACCGTGATCAGATGATAGAAGCCTGCTGATATGATGACTGTCAGCTCCATGAAGCAGCCATAACCCTGTTCATATCCTCATTGTTCTACATCCTGATCATGTTCATAACTGTCATGTTGGTCACTGCAGACATCTGAACTGGTCCCAGTAGAGACAGCAGAGGTGTAGTAACTCTGGCTTCATTCCTCTGAGCAGAGCTCCTGCTGTGATGCTGCTGC
>NW_007581525.1:0-8333 GCF_000690725.1 Stegastes partitus | reverse complement strand
TTGCCTTTTGTTGCGTATCCATTGGATGGACCAGCTGCAGCTCCTTGGCCTAAAGAATAATCAATATAGTCAACAAAGTAGCACAGTTTACAATAATCTTATGTCTTAAAGTATATTGTTTTGCCAACATTATTATTGCTTTAAGAACATTCTTACCATTGCCTTTAGTTCCATATCCATTGGGTCCAGCTGCAGCAGCACCATTTCCTACAAATAAATACAAGAGTTTGTCAAATGATCATCAATATTTTTAGCTCCAATATTCTCATGACTGAAGCAATTACAACAGTTTAGGCATACATAAACTATATTTCCAGAAATGTGGTGTAAATCCAAAATGGTGTAAGTAGCATAGAAATCATGACATCTTTATTCAACATATACACGTACCATACACTTTATTAGAAGCAACTGTGTCAGTTAAGTTCCTTATATTTTGCTTCCCATATGTATGTTAATGGGGATAGATTAAATATTAGAAACTCTTTTTGACATAATGTAGTAAATTTGTTAACAAAAAAATTCACTTGCAGAAGGTTAAATAAAGCAGAGGTGATGAAAAGCTGTTGTATTGTTTGCATTAGATTGCTATGGTGTTCCTAATAAAGTGCTTTGATCAGTGTATGTGTATTAAACCTTAAAACTTATCTAATATACAAATGAGTACCAATGCCTTTAGTTCCTTGACCACCGTATCCTCCAGCTTGAGCACCGTAACCTGCAACAAGAACAAGGTTTAAATAAAACCACGTTGTTGTTCAGGGTGTGTGAGTTTGTCTTTAACAAAAGGACGTAACACCTTTCACTTGCTGTCCATTGGTTGGGCCGGCTTTAAGTCCATATCCTGCAAAAAAAATACATAAATCACAGAATGGCTCTACTGCAGCAATCAGTCATTAAGCATCAACAGGGTCAGTTTGACTTGTTAACGTGGAGAGATGGTTTCAGTATCTACCATTAGCGTGAGCTCCATTTCCGTTGGGTAAAACAGCTGGATTTCCTCCTGAGTCAAAAACAACAACACAGATTGAACCTTAGTGGAAAGTAATTATTCTGATATAATAAGTGAGCAAAGACGTATTTTAGTAGTCAGAGAAAAATCAAATGTAAGAACAACAGTAGTTCATCAGCACTGCTTCTGGGTTTTCAGTTTCTTCCTCAGTGGCAAAGTTATGGGTATTTTCAATGACTGCACTCGTTTACCCACCATTAAACAAGAACCTCTCAAAACTACTTTTGCAGCATGTTTCACTTTAATCCTGTTCATTTGTACAATTTGCTATATTCTGAATACTCACTACATTGCTGAAATATGCAAAACAAATATGGTGATTGTTCTCTTTTGGCTTCATCAGAAGGTAAATACAAGGCAGTTTAAGCCACATTTGCAAGGATTTAAGATTTTTGAGGGACTTGGTGATGCCTTTTTTTTCATCATTATTATTAATAAAACCATACATAACAGGGATTCAACCCACTGAAAACAAGCTGAAACAGATGAAACCAAAACTCAAAGTGTAACTTTTGCTGCCATCTGATGGTTGAAATCTTTATCTCGCTGCAGAACGTCAACACGATGCAACAGTTACATTAAAACACAACACTGCTTTTGGATTCGGTCCCATGGGTGCACACTCTTCGAGAACTTCATTTGAAGCACTTTCAGACTCTTGCCTCTTGCTGCATCAATCTCAGTTACTTCAATGTTTTTTTGTAAACTAAAATGGAACCACATTGGAACACCTACCCTGTGGTCTGACACCTTGTCCATTGGTTGGACCAGCTGCTGCTCCGTAGCCTTTAAATACACAATTTCAAAAGATTATCAAAACATCCAACATACTTAACTTACTTAAACTGATTTTGCACATTAACTAGATGAAGTTACCTTTCGTCCCAACTCCTTTGTTCATACCAGCAGCTGCACCGTAGCCTGAAAAACATTCACTATGCGATAAGATAAAAACTGCATGTCATAAGATTTTGGTCAATTTGTCACACTGATTTTGTGGAAACAGTTTTACCGTTAGATTTCCCTCCATTTGCAGCTGCTGGCCGATAACCTGAGAGTAAGATTAGAAAGAACACATGCTGGAATCAGTCCAACCCTGTCGTGCAGATTAATCTAACGTTCTCATTGTGTGGTCACTGACCGACTCCTTTTGTTGGATATCCAGCAAATCCGTTCTGAGGCCCCATTGCCTGACCTACACCTGAGAAAGAAACAGAGAAACCCTGTATTTCAAATTCTTGAGCAGGTGAGTTCACGATTAGAGAAATCTGCTCTTATTTTACCTTTTGAGGGCATCGGTCCCACACCTCCACCACTCTGAGGTTTGTTTCCTGGAAATAAAAAGCCGTGATAACAGTGAACAAAAGCTGTGCGTCGTGTGCAACGAACACTTTACTGATGAAGTCGATAGACAGAAAGAGCAGCGAGTGTGATGGATTCACCGTTAGGCTGTGGTCCTTGTCCATTAGGGATTCCAGCTGCACCACCATAACCTTAAACACAACACATTCAGGGCAACACCATCATTAGGTTGCTACTTTTAAATTAGAAATAAATAAATAAACAGTGGAACTTATCAACATGTCCTCCGGACGTCTTTTGGGTGAAGTTTACTTTTTTGCAGTCAGAAACAAGAGATACAACTTTTATAAAGCACCTTCTTTAGTTTTTATTTGTCACTGTTCTTGTTAAGGGCTGCAAGGTGGATCAGTGGTTAGCACCATTGCCTCACAGCTAGAAGGTCACCAGTTCACATCCCAGTGAGGATGGAGTGGATTTTTTCTTAATTAAAAATTAAGTTAAGACTTATTTTTTGTGTCTATTTTTAAATCTTTACAGTCCTTTTAAATAATGAAATCATTCTTGAGGCCTTTGGCGTTAATGGACATCTGATCCCACTTTAGAAACCTGCAGTCCTGGGAGTTTGTGAGGGAATGTACAAATAATCTTTTTGTTGAATGGAGGGTAGGGAAGTTCTGAGGGAGGACAGGGGACTGTTTATTTCCACATTATCACAGACTTTTTTTTTTTTATCTTTATCACTTTCGATTTAATCAAGGTGAGCTGTGACAATGTCGAGGTGCTCGTGTTGGTCAGCAGCCACAGAGCTGCAGCCTGCAAGTGTCTGGTTCAAGAAAACACCTCCCTTAAAGCGATTTATTTAATTTGGCTGAGATCCACTAATAGTTGACATTTCATTGTTTGCGACACTTCTCATGTGGGAGCATTGGTTGCTTTAGTTATTATTCAATTCACATCTTTAATCTGGAGTGCAGGCTGCCTCCATTCAAGTGTCCAACAGAAAATAAAACTGTGTCGGAGCCTTGGTATCAAACAAAGGAAACAAAGTTCAGCAACACTCCATAAATCCCTAAATTAGAATCAAACTGTATCTGTGGTCGCTCGGTGGTCTGACTAACATTTTCTGGAAGACTCTCCAGAAGTCAATGGAGTGACTGTGTAAAAGCAGTAAAACCATTCTCTTCCCTTCTCACGGAGGGATGTTAAATTTAGACGGCTGCTGCCACTGAAGCCGAGCTGCCTTTGATTTCACAAACTGAGGCCTCGAGCGGAGACAAAACTGCATATACGGCTGCTTCGCATCACCACAAGAATACCTGGTAGAGGGCCGACCGCACGTAAGAGCTTTACAGCTCGTGTCGCCGAGATTTCAGTTTAACATGATTGTCTGAAATTTGACAGGCAAACCCGACCATCCGAAAGACATTTGTCTCATTTCTCCTGCATGTCATCGACTCTCAGGAGGCTTCACTGTTTGACTGCTCAGACAGATGAGGAGCAGACGGACTCGTTTTTTTAATCAAGATGTCAGTGAATGCAAAAAGTGCAGAAGAAACATTAAAGGGAGGACTTAATGCTGTTATTCATGGACCAGTTGTTGACAAATACAGTTGATTTACATTCTGTAATTTGTCACATTCTTATGTTTTAATTGTTGTGGCAGATTCTACTTTCTTGGAGGGAACCAAAAAAGCAACGTCAGGGATAAATATTGTGATAATCTGGTTTATTTTTTGATATAATTCTCTTTACGGATACTGAAAAGATATAAATCAAGCAGGCAGGACAGAGCAGGAAAAGAGATTCGCCTCAGAAAAGAAAGAATGAATGTGTTAGTGTTTTTTTAGTTATGATACCTAATGAAGTGATGTTCAATCAGCAAACTGTTGTTAATGAGCATTCATTTAATGATTGGCACCGTAAATACAAGTCTTAAGGTTGATTACTCACAAAAAATAACTTGTTGCAAGTCACATTTCCACATTATTAAAAAGATGTTTTATGTGTCTAATTACTGTATTTCTGAACACAAGTTTTTAAGTTGGCAAATTTGGAAAAGTAAGTTGCTCCAGTGTTAAGTACGTGGGGGACCTGAGCTGAAGGTGAAGAAAAAAATGTTATCAAGCCAATTTCATTAAGTTAACTCAACTTTAAATTAGTTTTAAATCAGCTAACGCAGAAATGTAAGTTTAAATTACACACAATATTAAGTTAATGTAACTACCAACATTATTATGTCAACTCAACCCATCACAACAATGTTGAAAGTTTTATCCAAATCATTAAATTGGAATTATCTTACAGCCATGCATTTAAATAAGTGGTGCGAACAGATCTCCTGAATTACTTTTCAGACAACAGTGAGACTTTAAATGAACCCTGAAGATGAGTAGCTCATTACTGCTAACTCATCATCATCATCATCATCATCATCATCATCCTCAGACATACATCAGATCATAACTCAAGCCCAACTGTATAATAACTTAATCTGGCTCCAATAAATACACAGGAGACACATTTCACCCTGAAACAATCATCGATACAGCTCCAAGTATTCAACCACACAGCCTGCTATTGGCACCAACGTCCTATCACACCTGGATTTGTTCTGTGGCATTTATCCAGGTTGTTTTCTCCTCACTAGATCCTTGCTTGTGTTGTCTCTGCTCTCAGGTGTACGTTGCTTTCTGCCAAATGAAACTGTAGGATTGTAGAACTATCTTAATGTGCTCCATTTGTCCAGATAAAATGCACATTTCTAGCAACTTTCTATGTTTGCATTCACTCTAACAAGACATGCCCCTTTCATAAGGTCATCACGGTATCTTGAACTGAAAATACAGCAGTTAACACATGTAGCTCACTTGTAAAACAGAATATTTAGTGTAAAACATTAAAATGAGACCATGGTTGTCACACTATTAGTTCAGATCTGACCTCCGCCTCACACTCACCTCCTGTGTGTGCCGCCTGAACCAGCCAAAGGATCAGCACACCCTGCAGCAGGCGTCCCGCCATCCTGGACCTTAGAGGAGACCGTTTTAGACCCAGCAGGAGAATGAGGAGGGTGAAGCAGATGTTCTGGAGTGGGCAACTCACCCGGATTACAAGGGTCTAATATACACTCTGGTCCGAGGCGTCCCTCCTCTGCTCGTCTCCAGATCCTCCCATCGTTTGTTGGGAGACACACTGGAGGTGTGCACACACTAACTGAATAATTGGCCACTTAAAGTACATTAACACTTAAGAGAGAGAAGCAAAGAGAGGGAGCTCAGCAGATTGGGCAGTGACTGATGAACCGAGGAAGGTGCATCATACAGGCTGGATTAAAGAGGACACAGTTGTTTTGGACAGAGTTGTGATCGATGTTAAAATGTATGTGCAGAATATAAAGACATGGTTTTATCATTTCTTGACTTTATGTGTTTGTCAGAGGTTTTACACTGCTTATGAAAATTATGAGGTCAAAGGAGATAGAAAGGATTCCTGGTTGATAAAGGTGAGAGTTATGCAAAAATATCTGGCATTTGTAGGATATTTAGTCAGATTAATGTCACTTTTGAAAAAGATAATGTAAGATGGAACTTCTGTTAATCCTGAAGGAAACTGATGTCAGATCAGAAAATAAAATACAACATGAGAATAAGAGCAATAAATGTAAAGTATATAAGGAAGAAAAAATAACAGCAGTAAAATAAGTACAATAAGTCAAAATAAATAGAAAAGGAAAAGAAATTCTGGCAATGATACTGAAGTAGTTAAGTAATATTGCAACATATTGCACACAAAGTTAAAGTTTTGCACATTATACTGAAACTGGTATCGCACATAACATTGTGGAACTAATATTGTCAATGATATTGTCCAAAGAAACTCAACACATGTGCATCTTTGTATGTATTTAAAATGAACACTTACTGCCTTCACTTTATTTGGCGTCATAGTAGAAAAAAGTGAAGTGCTTTTAAAATGAAGAAAATGAACCTTTTTTGCAGCAGCAGAGCAAGTTTTACAATTTAAAGCATCAATATTTTTGCAATAATATGTATTCCATGTATAATTTACATGTGGTTTCTTGCAGGTCTTGTGTCAAAGCGGAGAAATGTGATCGCATGGAAACAGGTTGTACTTTAAATTAACTAAATGACCTGCAGCTGAGTCTAAATATCATGCAGGAGGTGGAAGTCGTCGCTCTCATGTACCAAATGCTCTGCTAACAACAATCCTGAACAGGAGTTGAGCCTCGTCTGGAAAAGCTGCTTAATGTAAATATGAACACCAGAATAATAAATCATCAAACTACTGCACCACAGTGACAGAACACAGCTAAACTGAAACTGTGCATGTGATGATATTAACAGGCAGAACCTCTGGCAAAGACTTCTTTGGACTAAAACTAATGGTAAAGACTCTAAATGTATAAAGAGCTCAACATGCAGCCTGTGTGGACTTCATGACGTCGTTTAAAGATGCAGAGGAACCAGTTAAAAGAGCAACATGATGGAAACAGTGACTGAGCTTCACCCTCTGTTCACACTTCTTCCAGCCCATAATGTCTCCACAGTCTCAGTCTCTGTTACCCCCATGTATGTGTAAAGAAAGAAAAAGGGGAGTAAAAAGAGGAAGACATCTCACCTTTCACATAGATTCCTCACCTAAAGTCAAAATCTTCTTCTTATGGGGTCAAGGAGAGGTTAACGTCTCACTTCCCAGCCCTCCCAGACCTCTCACATACTTGGCTTCTCAACAAACTCAGCCGTCACTGACAGACGAACCATCTGTCCGGCTTTTCGGCACCTGGGAACGAATGCGTGTTTCGATTTGTCACAGATCATCTTCATGAGACGAGTTCATCTGGAATAAAAGTTGGTTTTTAATAGATGATGGAAGTTATTTTAGAGGTTTGTGTTGACTTTGTCTTTGCATTGATGTAAAATTAGCAATGGGACGCCTGTATACCAGGGATGTACGATACATCAGGGACCACATCGGTATCGGCCGATGAGCAAATTTAGCTGATGTGAAAAACCGATGATTGTCTAACATTAGCACCTTCGTCTCTACGTTTGATATTACTGCTATTTCACAGATGTTTTTATTTAAATGCTCCTGGACTTGAACATTAAATGTGTTAAAATATCAAATCAGGTTTGTTGTCATTTTGCTGTACATACACAGTAGAACAGGTAAGATCAGAGCGTTTCTTCAGGATCATTTAATTAGTGAGTTTTGCAGAATGAACATCTAGGACAGACAAGACACTCTTACACAAATATTAACAATATTAAATATGTTTAAAGCCATGTGTTTTACTTTTGTTGCGTAATAAAGAAGACCATGTGGTCTAATTTGGGCTACTATTGAATAGTTTTCACGTTCTCACAGTGCTTACTTAAACAAATTTTTTGGTTTGAACAAAAATTGAATATCAACATCAGTAATATCGGTTATCAGCGATATTAGACATCTTAATATCGGTATTGGCAAGAAATTTTAATATCGTGCATCACTAACAAATGTAAACTTCTTCGCATTTCTGTCCTTATTCAACAGTTCACATTTAGGAGACAGACAGGAGACAAAGCCATCGGTTTGCTCTGTACAATCACATCTGACAACTTTTGGCAATGCCACGTGGCTCCAAGGATGGAAATGTTAGCGGACTACTTTTGTCAAGACGGATTTATCCTATTAACTCAAAGATGCATTCAAATAAAACACAGCACAGTCAGTTAACAGAATCCTGATTACTTCAGTGACCTGCTGCCCTCCACCATCACATCACAGTGTCTTCCTGAATGAAGACTTATGATCACTCTGTAATGCAGCACAACAGATTAAAGCAATAAATGGTAGCGTGTTAAAACTACAGATCCTACACATGTTCAAACTTGGCCTTCGTCAGCAACACATCTGTAAAGTCTTGTGAACTTGTACAGATGTGATGCCATCATGTTGACCAAATCTGTGTTTATGGTAGCTCCTGATTCAGTGGGGTAAAAAAAAAAAAAAAAAA
>NW_007581524.1:0-8359 GCF_000690725.1 Stegastes partitus | reverse complement strand
GCAGTCTGTAGTGCGAAATGAGACGTCAGATTAAAAAGACATGAAACATGAAAATACACGTCTAAAAACGAGACAACATTTAATTTATAGACAGTTTAAAAACTACTTAGAAAATGCCTTGAAATGGATTTAAAAGACAATTTCCAAAAAAATAAAAAATAGAAGTAGTATAAAGTTTAAGCAATAATACAAATGAATGAAATAGAGAATATAAACCATACTTAATCAAAAGCCAGGGTGAGGTGGGAGGTCTTATTTTAAAGATTTCAACTCGTACATCTGTATTCAGGTCAGATTTTAGTTCTACATTTTAAAGTCAACCGACGAACTCCAGCCTGAGGACCTGAGCGACCATACTGGTGTCGGTGCTTTAAATGCAATATTAACATAAAAACAACAAAGCGCTGGAAGGCAACATGTAGTTACGTAACCGTGATGAACCGCTAAGACACGGACGCAGCAGCTGTTGGACTTTTTGGGTTATTTGTGGCCGACAGCTGCTCAGCCGCTACGATTTCTCGCTAGTTTACAGTTGTGCAACAAGTGGACATTATTGACTCTGCAAATTGGTGTCGAAAAGGGTCGCAGCTGTTTCCTTTCCGTATTTTTTTGTTAATCTCTTTTGTTAAAAATAGTTTAAGAAGTATATATTTGGGCTCCTGTTTAATCTGAAAGTAAAAACCGGAAGATTTCCAGTTTAAAATAGTTTGTGTCCCACATTAGAGAAGGTTTCATCAGTGAAGTTTAGCTGTTTAATCTGGAAATATGCTTTTAAAAACTAGTGTTTATTGTATTAGAGATGCACAGTATTTGATATTTGCAGATGTCCTACATGCAGATATTTGTTCAGCCAAGTGCTGACTCACATTTTGTACTTTTTCCACCTAATTGCAGACAACATCAGGTCTCTCTCGAGTGGAATGAATATATTATTATGCCTATTTGTATTGTGATGGTCTGCTGGCAGATGCAAACTCGGCTCAGCCACAATACATCCCTGTACAGTATAACCATTAGTTTTAATTGACTAGTTCATTAAAATCTAGTTATGCATTTTTCTAACTGAACTTCGTATTTTTGCTGTAAACTTACGGAGTTTTGTTTATTCCATTTCTCTCCTCTAATTCCATATTCACATTCAAATCTATTTAGTTGAGTGACACCGATAGTTTCTTAAGACAAACACTTCATCAGTTGCACACAGACAAAACTTCTCAACACTAATTTATCCTTTTGTTTTCTCCGCCACAGATAATTGCGTGTTTTTACCACTTAAAACAACAAAACACTCAGGCAGAATCAGCCGAATTCCTCTCCATCTAAAATAGTCTTTTTTCTCCTCATCACATTCCTCCTCCCCTCGCTTTAACCTTTTCTTTTCTTTCCTGTCAGCTGCAGCCTTTCCTCCTCCTAAACCCGATCTCTGCTGCTGTTTCATGTAAAAAGGAAGAAGTTTTTAAACGTGCTGCGCCTCGGCGAGCTGTAGTAGCTGTCAAGGTGAAAGCCAGGGTCTCCTCTCAGCAGCCTGGATCTGCTCCAACGCTGCATATTCATGAGGCACAGTAATCTGACAATTACACCTGATAGGGCCCTCGTCCTTGTTTGTGCACTTCATTATGAGCTCCTCTTTGTGGATTTAATAGTACTGCAGTTGCCTCTTGCAGTGTAGACATCATTTTTAACAAGCAAATATGCTCTCTGTCTTTTTATGTGGATTGTAAGACAGTTGGCGGTACTCAGGCTCGTCTCAGAGCCCATAAAATGTGAGGAAAGTTGATAATTGCCTCGGTTTTTGCTTAGTTTGATTGAAATGGCAACGTATTTTTTTGATTTAATCGCCGTCTAAATAAAACTCAGCAGTTCCGAAGCAGCAAGAAAAGAGCTTTTTGATGCGTAAATTGCTGCAATCAGTGTTGTGATTATCAGCTTTGTGACAGAGAAACATTTTAATAAAAAAAGAAATGCAGGCTGTTCTGCTGTGTGATTGTAGGATGTTTCCACTGCTGACTGCTTAGACCACGTCCACACTGAGGCAGCTAAATCTAAAAGTGTCTGAGAGGTTTTACTCTTTTCAGCCACAAGGTCACTGACTCCAATCATATCAGATGACCGTTGGTGTACATTGGACATCGGTGTAAAAACACAGCAGGAGGTTGGTTGCTTAGTTGTAGAAAATACTATAGAGGAAGAACAACAATGGCAAAAATAAAAACTCAGGATTTCCTTAACTGCACTAAACCTGCCAGTAGAGACAACAAGGTCAGCAACGTCTGATAATATTTAGTAGTCAAGGATTTGTTTGTCTGTTTTCTTCAGGAAAAATGTCAAAACATCGGAGTGTGATGAATGAGGGAAGGACACAATAGTGACCATTAGAACCAATCAGAAAGCAAACATGGCTGCCTGCTCTGGGCTCCAGACTGGAACCAAAATGGTTGCATATGTTGCCTTTTTTTGAGAGTGTGTGAGTTAAAATTTTAAGTGGTCGCATTCGTGTGAGTGAATTATAATCATTTAGCATTTTGTTGTCGCTTTAACCAGCACAGGCAGCTACTGCGTTAGCCACAGCAGTGGACAGGCTAACTTTTATTTCTTCCGTGGCTCCATCAGTTTGGTTCTGCCTGATGCATAAAACAAGCTACTGAACTGATGTGTGTTCCTTAACCAAGAGTCAGAGGTCCGACTCAGGTGATGATCAGAGAGCAGGTGCAGCAGGAACATACTGAGCCGGTGAGCGAGCCTATTACAACAGCTAGAGCAGTAGTGGGGGGGGGGGGTTAGTTAATTAATTATTACTCTCATTCTTTTTTTTTGTTTCTAGTGTCTGTATGCAATTGATTGTGTTTTTTCTTTTTTTTTTTGTTTTTTTTTCTCGTTGATAGCAGTGCGTGTATGTGAATTCAGTCTGTTTGTTTGTTTGTGGCCACCCCTTTTTTTTCTACCTTCCTTTCTTTCCTGTCTATCGCGCTGACTATAATTTGTGCCTACTTTGTTGAAGAGGAAAAAAAAAAGTGTACATAAACAGGCTGCACTTTTCTATAAGCTGCAGGTGTCCACGTTGTACCATGACATATTTACACAAAGATTTTTTTAACTTTTAATTAAATACGTACCGGTAACATACACAAATACGTACCGTAAAGGTTTTTTTTTGAACAGTGCCTGTAACACGGCTGGTTAAAAAAATACAGCAGCCTACCAGGAAAAGTCATTGATCGCTATCTTTATCTTCCTCCTGCACTAAAACCACTAAAGTTGTCTTCTTCTGTGTCAGAACTGAACAGCCTCAGAATTGCTTCGTCACACACTTCCTCAGTCTCTCTTTCGTTGTCGCTCTCAATGTCACTTTCGTCTCGAGGCAAATTTGTAAAAATCGTGAAAATCCATAAATTAGCCGCATCATTGTTTAAGCTGCAGTGTTCAAAGTGCGTGAAAAAAGGAGCGGCTTATAGTCTGGAAATTACGGTAATTTTTCCCAGACAAGTGTGTGAGCAAACACAGCCACCAGGCGACATCTCCCCCAGGCTGAACTGTGAGACGTTTAGGGAACGTCAGTGGATGTGGTGTCTGTCGATGAGCACCTGTGACCAGGTGAGGGGTACGACTAACTGACAATGTTGGTCGCACCAGTGTGACTAGTGGAAGAGTTAGTGTGGAGCCCTGCTGCTTGTTTCTGCCTGTCCAGGTTTAAACGCAACCTCAGGGTTTTTAAACTAAAACCGAGTCAGCAGCTTTACCAAAAGTCTCCATATTAGGGATGCTAAAACCCCGAGAGCAGAGTGGACACAAGGTGTAGTAGAAGTTCCAGGAAAAGCAGGAAAATCTCTTCTTCCTTCCCTTTGACAACCTAAAAAAGTCTTCCCATAGTTACTATACTTCCCATCATCATGCACCCAAGGTTTTTTTTTTTTTTAATTTCCAATCTTTGTTGTTGTTTTTTAAAGGTCTCATCCAGTGAAAATCCATTTATATTATGTTTTGTGGTTGTTACAGACTTGGAGGTGTAAAATAACTCCCCAAGCCTTTCCGCTAGTCAGCCTCCCGGCTTTACGAGTAAGAATTCAACTCAGGTGTCATGTAACACCTAACTGACCGATAGTCGTCCAGTTCAGACATGCAGGCAGCGTGTTCTACTCAAAGAGGAGCGAGAACATCAGCAGCTCATTGATTTTCGGAGCAAAACAACCCGTTTGGAGCCGTCTTTGCAGTACTTTGAGCTGAAAAACTAAAAGGTGCCCAGTCTATTTGCTAAATTTGCTGAAAAAGTGCCGAATGTACGACCTTTGACGTCTCATCCTAAAACAATTCCAGCAGCAATCCCCAGACGGCTGCACTGATAAAATAGCTCTTTATGTTGGGAATGGGGTCTGCAGCAGTAAGAATAAATGGAGGTTCGTGACAGCAGCAGCGATGTCGGTAAGATGTGTGATCACACAAATGTTGTCTTGCTCGCTGACCCTGATCAGACTCGTGTCAGCGTTTCCCCAAAGCTCATATTCACCAGAACACATTCAGCAGCATTTTCAGAAATATCCTCTGTTTTTGGGTGTAGAAACGCCTGCTTGGTCTTTTTGCTTTTAGCTTGTGCGAGCTTCAACCACCACGATAGCTTGTTGAGGTATGTAGCCGACGTAGACACTACTAGCAGACAAACATAAGTGAACTTTCTGTGTCTTCTCAGGTGGCAGATAATTAGATAATCATTTCGAAGCGTGTCCACCAGCTCCCATGAACCAAGCAGCTGCCCTTCGTCCAACCCCTCCAGCACTTTTTGCTGACTCCGTTCTTTCCAGCTCCACATCTCTCCTGGGGGGGTTGCCGCTCTGTAATTTGCATCGCCTATTTTGTCTAATTGCCCCACTGCAGGCCCCAGCACGATCTCCAGAACCTCTGCCATTTGCATAGGAGGAGCCGCTGCTCTGCGTTCTCCGGATGATTCTGTGGTCGACTGACACCTCCGTCTGTGGAGTGTCAGGACCGCTGACTCATGTTAATCAAAGCTGCAGTCAGAGTGTTACGAGCGAGGCTTATGTGGATTCTTCCGAAGTGACAAAACCATCTTCTGAAAGACAATATGAATATGCAACAGCAACTGTCCATATTTCTGTGAGCCGCTTGCTTATTTTATGGCAGAGTAGGACTTGCAGAAAATGCTTTCTTAAGTGGCTTGGAGAGGAAATACACTTTCAAATTTCACTATAAATAGTTAATGGCAAGCGTCGATATCCCGCTACACCCCAAAACCATCCAGCAGGTTTAAAAGTACGTTATCTTTTACATAAAACACCTAAACTAAGCCATTTATCAGAGCCAGTAACTGCAAACTCAGAAAAAACAATTGTGCAAATGTTCCGTCAGAAAAATACCAAATCTAAGCTTTCAGAGTTTTTTGTCTACATGTCTCATTTCAACAAATTGTGAAAAATAAACAGTTTGCATCCAACTAAAGTTTAACAGAGAAACCAGACACGAGCCAAATATCCAGGGCCTTCTCGGCTGAACTGCAGGCGGTGTTTACACATAGTAACTAGGTGATGACAGTTTAGTGGGGTTTAGAGGAAAATAAAACATGCTTGAGCACTCAAATAAATGCAGCGTGGCTCAAAAACGGTATACAGAGGAAGAAATTGTCAGCAGGTTGCTGGAAGAGACCTTCAGCACTTAATTTTTTCTAGAGCTGATGTGCAGAGAAGTGTGAAAAACACCTCATCTGTAGAGGTTGTAAAAATGATTTTTTTAATGTAAGATAAATAATCAAAGAAACACAACTTTTGTTTTATCTTTTTTTTTTTATTTAATTCTTTTTTTTTTTTACTTCATATAATTTTGAGTTCTCTCTATGTTTATCTATGGTTGTGTTGTTTCCATAGAGGCTCAAAACTTTATATTGCAGTGAAAAATTAGCCCACAGTGAGTAAAAATGTGAGTCTGGAGGCTTCATGTTGTCTTATTTAATATCCTGTAGCTGTATTTCTAGATGGGATTAGGTTTCCTCGTAGCTAAACAAAAAGCAAAATGGTGAAAATAGTCATTTTTGATGATTTTTTTCCCTTTTCTTTCATATTTATTGGTGAACTCTGTGTGAGACGTGTTTGCACATAAACTAAATGGGACTCTCTTCTCTCTCCTTTACCTCCCAGACATGGTTACTACGGCACGTCAGGCCCTCCCGCCCCGGTCAAGGCCCTGACCGACCTGAAGCTCCACTTAGCCAACCCCTCCCACCCGGCTTCCTCCTCGTCTTCGTCCGACATGGTGGTGATCCACCCGGGGGCCGTCCTGGCCATCCTGGACCTGCTGCCCTCCGTCTGCTCCGACAGCCAGCCAGAGGTGAGGAAACGCAACCAGGAAGCGCAGTTCCTGCAGAGCGAAGGGGTCAGATGGAGGGCAGGAAAGTCCCTGCGTGGTCTGTTGGTTTTTACATGTCAGAGGACAACCAGACACTTTTAGTAGCAGCTACATGTCAGCTGTTTAAAAAAAGAAGCTGCACAAAAACAAGTTGTGTTGCATGATTATGTGAAAAGAGCTGCTTTAAGTAGTTTAAATCTCATTCAGTTACTTTATTGCCTTTTATAAATTGTATTTTTTTCTTTCTATTTTTATTTTTGGGGGGAGTTAAACCATCTTTATATTCTCATCTCTATATTCATACCAATAAAGCATATTGAATGTTAATTTAGGGCAATTTGGGGCTGCAGCTAACTATTATTTTCATTGTTGATTAATCTGTCAATTATTTTCTAGATTATTCGATTCATTGTTTTGTGGTTTCAATGACTTCTTTGAATATCTTGTTTTTTCCACAACCCAAGATAACAATTTTACCATCATAGAGGAGGAAAGAAACTAGAAAATACTAAGATTTAAGGAGCTAAAGTCAGAGAGCTTTCTTAAAAATTTCTAAAAAAAAAATACTTGAACCGATTAATCAATTCTAGAAATAGCTGCTAAATAATCTAATATTTAATAGTTGCCAATTGCAGTTTGCTTGTATTCACTCAATTGTTCTAAACCTTTATAGAAGAAAGATCAGAACTAGCCTTAAATCCAGATTCATATAGTTAAAATAGTTATTCTGAATGTTCTTGTGGTGTAAGAGAGGCCACTATAGGTAAGATCCTCTATCACAGTATGTCATATGTAAATTGTGATATTGTAAATATTGTGATAAATGTACTGTTGACAGGTACAAAAACATAGGAGTGTGTTTATATTGAATACAGGGTAATAAATCATCAAAATGTAAAAATCATATAATAATCCAATTCTGCCATAAATCAGTTCTTCCAATTTATTTACGACATCAAACACCCACATATTTTGAATGGAGATGCAGTGTGGTATACATAGTGTGAAAGAATTCCTTGTTGCTGTCAACTTTCTGTCCTCCCGTTGTATAAATCGCCAACTTTCTTCTCCGTCTGTCTCGGTCGCAGCATGCCCTCGACCTGCAGCTGGCCGTGGCCAACATCCTGCAGCTCCTGGTGAACAGTGAGAGGAACCAGCAGGTTTTGTGTGAAGCTTGCCTCCACCAGCGGCTGCTGCAGCGCTGCAGTCAGGCCCTCGGCGATGAAGACCACCCGCTGCACCCGCCGCTGCAGAGGATGTTTGAGAGGCTGGCCTCGCAGGCCCTGCAGCCGATGGCACTCAGGTACTGAACCTGGCTTTTGACATTTCAATATACTATAAATATTAGTTTGGCTCCTGCATGGGTCACTGATCCCATATGGTGATGTGACCCTTAAAAGTTTATCCAAATGCGCTTTTCTCTGTGGTTGAGGTATCAGAAAATATAAATCTCAACCAGGGGAGCAATGATTCTTTCCATCACTCTGCCAGAGACAATAAGTCGGTGCTGTTTAGTATTGAAACTATGATATCGATGCTCAAGGCTGGTTACAGTGAAAATCATGCTGGTCAGGAATAAGATTTTGTTTTTTGATGGTGACACCTGGAGTGGATGTAAAATTGATTTGGTTTCATTTTTAGGTGCAGGTCAAATGTGTTTGTCATCCCTGAAAATTTCATTTGTCTCATACTTATAAGATTTCGAGGGCTGCAAAAAGTTAATGCTAAAGTTTCACCCCGTCCAGTGTACCTCAAAGGCCTGTAACTGGTAAATATTGTGGTATGAAGGTAACATTTTGCACGGCTTTATTAAATATACTCAGCATATTGTATATTGAAAACAATCAGCTGATTCTGGGTGTCAGGTGGGAGCTTTTTCAGATTGTATGTGTTGGAGAAATTTTACTCATAGTCCTCATGTGAAGTTTGCTGTAGTGGGTGTTTATTGGTATTCTGGTATACGGTGGGCTCACCAACACAGAGCATGAGTCTGTGAAGGTGGACCGACCCT
>NW_007581523.1:0-8434 GCF_000690725.1 Stegastes partitus | reverse complement strand
ACCATCATTGCCCCCTGGTGTTTTTAATAAGGAGGATCATTATGCCAGGAGAAGATGGAAACAAGTCCAATACCTGGCAGATATCTTCTGGAAGCGGTGGTGCAAAGAATACCTCACACAGCTACAGGAACGCCAGAGGTGGTCCTCAGCTGGAAGAAATCTTCTTGTTGGTGATGTGGTGATGATTGTGGACGAGACATCACCCAGAAGCTCATGGCCACTTGGAAGAGTGGTAGAGACTTTTCCTGACAGAAAAGGTTTTGTCCGTCAAGTCAAAGTCAGGACAAAAACCTCTGAGCTTTGTCGGCCAGTGACAAAGCTGTGTCTACTACAGGAGGCTGAAGAAACAAGCTTCATACCATGATAAGATGTTGTGGACTGTTCACAGTTAAGGCTCCCTGTAATGATTCTATTGATAATTGTTACAATAAATTTGTTAACAATTAGGGGCCGGTAATGTAGGAGCCTAAATCTATTTCTTTGATTTTGGATTTGGTTCTTATTTTACCACAATTATTTCTATTTGGTTAAAATTTTTTTGTTCAAGAGTAACTGATATTGATTATGATTAACATTTTTATTTGCTAAATTTATTTGTTATTTGGTTCGCTATATTAGGCTCCCTTAAATGGGCAAGGGATGCTGGGAAAAGGAATGATGGCATGGCATGGAGCCAAACAGTTTTTTGACTGCTCCACAACTTTTGTATCCTCGTTTGCTTTATGTTTTCCGTCTGTTAATTTCTTTTTTTTTTGTGAACTAAAGAATACCGTTTAAAGAACAACTTGGTGTCAGTTCGATTTTCTTTGGAGTACACCCAGCAAAGCGTTCAATGTGGACATTCAGAAAGCTACGGGGGAAAAAAGTAAGTCAAACTGGGCTTCAATCAACTTTAGAACATACACTCGCCATGGATTCTTTTAGAGTGGGGACGTTAAATGTAAATGGGGCGAGAGAAGAGAAAAAAAGGGCATTGGTGTTTGACACAGCAAGGAGGAAAAATATTGATGTTTTGTTTTTACAAGGAACAGACAGCGATGAGAGCAAGGAGGTGGACTGGATCAATGAGTGGGAAGGACAGGTGGTCCTAAACCATAACACCACCCTCAGTGGTGGAGTGGGCTTCCTGTTCTCCAGAGCTGTTAATCCAGCATCTCTGGAGGTTGAGCAGGACGTAAAAGGGAGGTGTCTTTTAATCAAAGCACATTTTGAGCACCACACCCTGGTTTTTATGAACATTTATGCACCAACAAACGGTACAGAGAGAAAGAGCTTTCTAGAAAAGGTCCAAACTGTGACGGTTCGTGCTAAGTGACTGTGCGGGCGGACCCAAACGAAAAGGGAGACGGGGAGAAGGGTTAAAGGAAACAGGATTTATTTAGGGAAGGTGGTGGAGTGATGGGCACCAGGAGGCAGAAACACAGTCCGGTGAAGGGGTGCCGGTCGTGGGGGGTGCCGAGGGTGGTGCGAGGAGGTCCGGTGCTCGTGAGTGCCATTGTCTGTGGAGGTTTTCCTGGTGTAGAGAGGGAGCCGTGAAGAGGGAAACCAGGGTGGTGCGCAGGGGTCCGGTGCTCAGGAGTTGGTGCTCGTGGGTGGTGCTCTCGTGAGGGTTCTGCCCGTGGTCGTGAATTCCCGTGAGTGCAAAACGCTGGAGTGCCTGGAGGAGTGCTGAGTGCAGGAGCCGAGGAGGAACACTGGAAGCAGGCAGAGAAAACACACACAATAAACTTGAGACTGGAGAACAACAAAAGTGCTAGAAATGCTCAGCGAGGGGGGTCACGTGGGACTGCCGAGAGTGATGGCCGCACATTAGCCCGGCTCCCGAAACCCATTCCTGACTTCGTAACTTTCAGAATCATACACTTCATGTAAAGTCCTAATTTTGGCAACTTATAACGAATGTGATGCTTTTTAGCGCGGTAGAATTTTACGAAGATGTCAAGTACTAGTAAAACCAGCTTTTTCAAGGGAGCAACCACCACGAGACTAACTAGCAAGAAGCTAGCTGGCAACACGCCGACGCCTCCACCACCGGCTCTTGAACGTGACGCTACGCGGTCCGCAATGATTGAAAACGAACCTCCAGCAGACGGGAAGAACACGAAATCCGAAAGCGCTATTATGTTTGAAGAGATGAGAATAATGCATGCCACTTTGCAGCGTGTGGCCACGGATGTAGTGACAATTAAAGAAACAACAAAAGAACTTAAGGACTCGCTGGAGAACGTGCAGGTGCGGCTGGGGGAGGCGGAACAGCGCATATCGGTCCTGGAGGATGCAAACGCTGAGGTTGGGCCAAAGCTGGACAAGTGCGACAAGAAAGTACAGGAATTATGGTCACGAATGGAGGACCTGGAGAATAGAAGTCGTAGGAACAACATCCGAATTGTGGGTTTAAAAGAAGGCCTGGAACAACCGGGGAAAATGGCACAATACGTGGAGAAGATTTTGGTGGACGCACTCGGTCTCACTGGGAGTGTATTTGAAATTGACCGTGCTCATCGGATTCCCGCACCCATTCCTGACCCGGACAAACCACCCAGGCCGGTACTTGTTCGCTTTCTACGCTCTACTGCCAAAGAGAGAATAATACAGATGGCCAGAGAGAAGCGGGGATTCGACTGGGAAGGCGGAAAGCTGTCATTCTTCGAAGATGTCACAAAAGAGCTGGTGGAAAAGAGGAAGGCATTCGGCCCGGCGAAGAAGCGTCTCCGAGAGCTCCAGGTGAAGCACAGGATGGGCTACCCCGCTACGCTAGTTTTTACGTGGAACAACCAGAAGAAAGTGTTCACTGACGGGAAGGACGCAGACAGATTTCTTCAGCAGCAGACTTAACTGCACAGGACAAGTGAAGTGTATGATGGCCAAACTTTAAGGTAACATGGGTTAGAGGGGACTGTATGGGGTGTGCTGCCATCGGTAAACAGGAGACTGTCCCATGGACCAAGCAAAGTTAGGCAACCCGGACTACGAGTCTGGTTGGGTTGACGAGGGTGGGGGGAGCTTTTCAGCGGTGTTCGGCGTTGTTAAGCTAGAGGGTGCGTTTGTTTTGTTCATGTTCATGTTCATGTTCATGTTCAAGTTGTTTTCTCAGACAGCAGTACTAAATGAGCCAACATATTTGTTTTTTACATTGCCTTTACATTAGAAATGAGGCATACAGTATTTGTTTTTGTTATACACAATGACAAGGTACATTAATATAACATCATGGAACATAAAGGGATGCGGGGACCCAGTTAAACGGAGGAAGGTTCTGACTTATTTAAAATCTAAAAACACTGACATAGCTTTCATTCAGGAGTCTCATGTCATGGGAGAGGAAGAAGCAAAGAAATTTAAAAGAGATTGGGTGGGAACAGTATTCCATAGTTCATATTCAAGTAAGCGAAACGGTGTCATGATTCTCATACACAAAAATTTAAGCTTTATATTATTAAAGAAATATAAAGACAAAGAAGGTCGTATTATCTGCGTGGAAGCTCTCATTAATGGGATTAGAATAATACTGTGTAATGTATATGCACCTAATAAAGAGGATCCAGATTTTTTTCATGTAATCAACAACATAATAGGGAATGGGGAAGGTCAGGTTATCTTAGCTGGAGATTTCAATCAGGTGATGGATGGTATAATTGATAAAAGTAATGCAGGGGGTCGGCCCTCACCCAGGGACAGGGAGGCAATACACATGTTAGTAGAGGATATCAGCCTAGTTGATATATGGAGAATGGTGAATCCTTCTACAAGAGATTACACATTTTATTCCCATTGTCATAAAATGTACTCGAGAATAGATTTCTTTTTGATATCAAAAACTTTAGTAGACTCGGTGGTAGATTGTGAAATTGGGACTATAGTTATTAGTGATCATGCCACAGTTGAGTTGCATATTAATCTGATTGGAGGCTTAACACTATGCTTATGCAAAACAAAACATTTAGTGAGGAGCTAGCAGAAGATCTTAAAATGTTTTTTAGTATTAATATGGGCTCCACAGAAAAAGTTGCAACTGTGTGGGAAGCGTCTAAAGCATTTATTAGAGGTAAGATAATTGCATATGCTACAAAAATCAAGAAAGGTAATTTAGAAAAAGTGAAGAAATTAGAGGAGGACATACATAAATTGGAGAAGGAATTGGCAAGACAATTTTCTGATGAGAAATACCATGCTATTTGTGGAATGAAATATCAGCTACATGATATCTATAATAAAAAAGCTGAATATGCATTATTTCAACTCAAAACTAAGTTCTATGAGGGAGATGAAAAGAATGGTAAAATATTAGCGAGACAACTAAAACAGCAAGATAGTCTGAATAATATAGTAGTGATCAAAAAAGACGATCAGATGATAACTTCATCGAAAGAAATAAATTCGATTTTTAAATCATTTTATGACAATTTGTATAAATCAGCAGGGACCATGGGGGAGGAAGAGGTGGACAATTTTCTCTCAGGTTTAGAGTTTCCAACCCTCACTAATGAACAAAAACATAAATTAGATGCCCCCATAACGGAAGGAGAGATTAGAGCAGCCATCTCATCTATGAAAAATGGAAAATCACCGGGCCTCGATGGCTTTCCAATTGAATACTATAAGAAGTATATTGATATTCTGACTTCAATTTTGCACAAAGTTTATATAGAAGCATGCGACTTGGGCTCCTTGCCAAATTCCTTTAATGAGGCACTGATATCTTTAATCCCTAAAAAGGACCGAGACATCTCAGACCCAGCAAACTATCGACCTGTAAGCCTTTTAGGAGTAGACTGTAAAATTCTAACAAAGATACTGGCCTCACATTTGGAAAATGTGATGCCTACTATTATTAATGGCGATCAGGTTAGTTTCATTAAGAATAGATGCTCGGCAGATAACATGAGGAGACTCATTCATATTATGCATAAAAGTAGATATAGTTTGGACCCGGTCGCGGCCTTCTCTTTGGATGCGGAGAAGGCTTTTGACCGGGTGGAATGGGGTTTCCTTATGGTAGTCCTCTTGAGGTTTGGGTTTGGGCCGGGATTCTGTAACTGGGTGAGGACCATATATTCCAGTCCAAGGGCAGCAGTATTGACAAATGGTCTGTTGTCCAACTTCTTTGACCTCTCCAGAGGAATGAGACAGGGATGTAGTCTGTCGCCATTGCTGTTTATTATATTCTTAGAACCGCTGGCTCTAAAAATCCGTGAAAATAGAAACATTAAAGGGGTAGAAGCAGGGGGCAGCGAGCATAAGTTGTTTCTGTATGCTGATGACATCTTGGCTGTGTTAACCGACCCGGAGCACTCTTTACCATCATTACATACATGTGTTGAAACATATTCTAAGATCTCGGGTTATAAGATAAATTGGAATAAATCTGAAAGTATGCCTCTGTCAGCATCATGCCATTCTAGCCATGTCACCGCCTTTAATTTTAAATGGTTACCAACAGGTATGAAATACTTAGGAATACTTTTGAATCCAAAATTGGAAGAAATAATGCAGTCAAATATGAATCCTCTCCTCCAGAAAGTACAAACAAACTTGGAGAAATGGGGAAAATTAAGACTTTCAATATGGGGGAAAATCAACGTACTCAAAATGGTGGTAACTCCGCAGTTCAATTATGTTTCCATGATGTTACCTGTAAAAATATCTTCAGATATATTTGTTCAATTCGAAAAAATTGTAAGAGATTTTTTATGGGACAAGAAGAGACCCAGGGTCAATATAAAGAAAATGTGGGCCTCGAGAGACAATGGGGGAATGGCTCTTCCAAATGTAAAACTGTATAACTTTGCATTTGAAATGTCAAGACTTGTCAAACACTGGACAAAGACTAAGCCTGATCTAAGTTGGATTAAGATTGAGCAGGAGTTAGTGGACCCCTTTACGCCTTTGGACTTTCTATCCCAGGGGTCTAATACAAATAACCCGGAACTCCAGGACAACCCTGTACTCAATTACTCAAAACATGTATGGAGAGAATTGCATAAATTGTGTGGGATACCACATCTGAGACAATCCTATGCCTCATTGTGGCATAACTCAGCAGTACGGATTGGGAAAAGAGCAGTTTAGTGGAAGGAATGGATTGACAAAGGGATACATAGGATCAGTGATCTCTATAAGGATGGGGTGTTTATGTCCTTTGGTGAGATGTTTCTAAAATATGGACTGGAAAAGAAGGGTAATTTTTGGAGGTATCTGCAATTAAGGGACTGCGTGACCAAGTGCAAATTTACCCAGGAAACAAATCCAGTAGTGGACTTCTGTGGAATGCCAGAGAGAACGCATAGGGCAGCAACATTATACAAATTGTTTAATAATTTAAGAAAGGATATATGTGAGAACCTAAGAACTATTTGGCAAAGGGATCTGGGAAATATCATAAATAAGGAAGAATGGGATAAAATATTGTTAAATTCCCATAAATTTGTAAAGGAGGCTAAGGGGAAATTTATTCAATACAAACTGATACATAGGTGGTATTTCACTCCCTCTAAACTCCAACGAATGGGAATCATGACAAACGATACTTGCTGGAAATGTCACTCAGCCACTGGAACGTTTATGCATGCTATCTGGGATTGCAATGAGGTTTACCCTTTTTGGGAAAAAGTAGTCGATCACATAGGAACATGGATTGGCAAAATCATACCAAAATCACCAAGGTTATGTTTGTTGGGGGATAATTCAGTAATGCCAGGATTAACAAAATGTGAATATGTTGTTGTAAAGGTGGGGGTAATTACAGCAGCACGGGTAATTTTGAGCGTGTGGAAGGACCCTGCTCCTCCGGAGTTTAACAGGTGGAAAGAAAATATATCTAAAATTGTTTCATACGAAAAATTATTGGCCAGAATAAATGATGACATGGATAACTTTGATAAATCCTGGGGGCACATTTTTGGATCATAACCTTATCACTCAAGCGTATAAGAATGTGCTTTGTTTTTTTGGTTTTTTTGTTTTTTGTATTTTTTCTTTTTTTTCTCCCCCATACAGGTACAGGCACTTTGTAAATATGTTATGGGTCCAAATAGAGTGGGTAATGTGTATTGCTGTCTGTTCAAACTAAAAGTTGTAAAAAAGAAATAAAAACTTGAATTCCAAAAAAAAAAGAAATGCTCAGCAAGTGGTAGCAGCTAGAGGCCTGACTATACCACGAGGTAGGTATCACAATCCTCTGGCGTCGGTCTTCTGTGAGACGCCAGTATTTAAGCAGGGCACGGCTGATGAGCCGATGAGCCACAGCTGCCAGCGTGTCTCTCCTGATCGGCTCCGCCCAGCCTGCAGTGAACAGAGGCACACCCACCAAAACACAAAGACAGACAAAATCCCAAAAACACAGTGAACCCAGTCTATGACCCTCACACAAACTAGACTGAACTGCTGTGGTGTAATGGAAAAATACTGCATCTGCATGAATAATGTCAAAGCAAGTTTCTCTAAGTTTCTCTAAGTTTTTCTAAGTTTCATTAAAGCTGAGTGGAAAGGTTACAGGCCCAAAATGTGTTCCCATAACATCTAGGTAAACACTAGTGGCTGTACATGGGAAGAAGCTGTGCATCCCATGTGTTTAGACTATTGATGCCTGATCCTGCTAGTTTAGTCTTCTAAATGTCTGTGGATGAGTACACCCTGTACACCCAGCTGTTGTCTTCCAGCATGAGATTGTTATACTACCGTTGAAGTAAAGACCACGCCTGTACATGTATAAGAATACTATGCTGCCTGCATTCATGTGTACTCTCCTGCAGACTGCTTGCATTCTGTATGACCTGTACCTTCAAAGCTTTGAATAAAACAAGACAAAGACAACTCGGACTACTGGACTTTATGTAGATCATAGAAAATTTCCTCAACAACTTGGTGTCAGAAGTGGGATAGCTGAAGCTCCGTCAGGGACCTCCAGGACAGTTGGTGGTTGGCCACCAGGACTCAGATCCTCCTCTACCTCACTCTAAAAGACAGATTTCAGAGAAGAGAGGGCCGACGTCCGGAGGACAACCAATCGACTTCACGTCTATCCAACGAACTCAAAATAACTACAGAGATTCGGTGAGATGTAAAATTTCAATTTTCTCATTGAATCCTTTTGAAGTTAAAGAAACAAATTGATCTAATTTTAATTGTTTTGACCACCATGAGTTTCACACTGGGACAGAGACTATAAAACAGTCTGTGTAATTCGGTTTAGGGTTGGAATTGCACGGGGCCCGGAGCCCAAAGGCCAGTAACCAATCTGGGAAGTTTAGCCCGTTTGTACTGTTTGAACAAGGGATTCACGAGGACGCTTGTGTCTATAGACCGTGGGTTTAGATTCCCTCCAACCGGGGGTTGGTAAAATTATTTGTGGGAGCAAGGCCCTCCAGGTCAGATCCGGTGAACCTGGTAAACTGCGATAGGATTTTTGATCCTAATATGGGAAACGGTCAGAGTA
>NW_007581522.1:0-8496 GCF_000690725.1 Stegastes partitus | reverse complement strand
CTGCAGAGTTCAAAACACATCACTGTCTTGTAACTTTGTCGGCCATCTTGTAATGCATTTGGCAAACTAGTATTTAGATGGAAGACAGCATTGAGGAGTAAAGAGAGCAGAGTGGCGCAGCGGAAGCGTGCTGGGCCCATAACCCAGAGGTCGATGGATCGAAACCATCCTCTGCTAACTTTAGCCTTAAAGCTCCACTCCACCTCCTTCTTTGGCGTCCATTTGTATGTTTCTCAGTTAAATTAAATTTTTATTTTTATAGCTGAAATTCAAAACAACAAGCACATTTTTGTTGAATTTGTGATCTTAACTTTTTTATTCTTGCCTGTAGAAACAAGTAAAGCACATTCAGTGCTGTGTGGCCACTGGTCTAAGATACTGAATTAAGGCTCTGCTAATGCAAATGTTATCAATCAGCTTGACTCCATGCTGTCTCATTGGCTTGCACCCATTCCCACATTATCAGTAACAGGAAGTGGATCAGGTGTGTCAGCTTTTGAAAAATTCATCTTTAATTCTCTTAGAGGAAAAGAACTGAAGGTAGTGTGGCCGAGCGGTCTAAGGCGCTGGATTAAGGCTCCAGTCTCTCAGGAGGCGTGGGTTCAAATCCCACCACTGCCATCTCACAGTTCTTTAACACATCTCTATAGCTACACAGAGGAGGTCAACCAGCAATACCCCAGTCTTCCTCCACTGCTTACTCAAAAATGCACACATCTACATAGTCGTTGCCTTACGGAGGCAAAAGCCAGAAGCCGAAGAATAACCGCTTTTGCATTTTTTCTGCATTTGTGCCGTCAAGTAGTTTAAATGCAGTTTTCACTTGTTCCATAAAACATTCAAGAAAAGAACAGTGGTCTCTGCCACGAGCAATACAGAGAGATAGACACTGAATATTAACACTGAGAAAAAACAACTGAATATCAGCCTTAAATACCGAAAATATACCGTTAAACAGTGGCTACGAAAACATATTATACTATTACAAAGATGGGTTTTAGTGAAACTTCTGGTCCTGATGCTGGCCTGACTGATAATAAGCACAGTGATTAGTAAAGCTAATGCAGTTTTATACAACGGTTTCCATTGTGAGCAAGCAGAACAACTACATGACCCCACACGCTCTCACTCACTGTCAACCACACACACACACACACACACACACACACACAACATGCACATTGATTGACCTGACCTTTGCTAATGTCACGTCCGCCCTCTCCAAAGTCCTCCTGGGCCGCCTCTGATTGGCCAATATCGCCGTTACGCTCCAGCAGGTTGAAATTTTTAAAGATAACCTGCCCGTCGGTGGAGCCGAGGAGGGGGAGAGGTGAGGAGGTGGAGGACAGGAGGGAGACGGGGCGATTGATTGATACGAGGATGGTTCAATGAGAAGAAGGTGGAAAAGGTGACTGTTTGGCAGTGCAAACACACACACACACACACACACACACGGGCGCTCACATTCATCCTCAAGGTGTTTGTGGACATTATGCACATAAGCGAACCATCTATGCATGCAGGAGTGATTGATGTGGGTGTGTGTGAGTGTGTGCCTTTGTGTACCAGTGTGGGTGTGTCCAGTTTGGCATCGGTGGGATACACAAGTGTTCACTGGGCATCGGCATCACAGCAGCACCTCCTATTTGGTGCTAATCTCCGCTATCCATCTCTCTTTCTCATGATTTTGCACAAATGTACCGAGTGTGTTGATGACCGTGCTTCCTCACTACGTCCCTCATGCTTCATAAACAAACAAATCCAGAGACAGTCAAAATGAAAGCTGTGCAGATGTTTACTGTAAACTGTACAAGAAACTGAGCACAAGTTGAAGCAATGTTGCTAAAATCCTTGGGAATCTTAATGAAGAGCATGTTTTAAGCTTAAATATTAGATTATTTTAAGCTTTTTGTCCAAATGGGGGCACATTGGTTTACACAAGCAAGCAAGAAGGTTCTAGTTTGGGGACCTGCTGGTTGGCTGGGGGCCTTTTGTTTGTTTGTTTGTTTGTTTGTTTGTTTGCATGTTCTCCATGTGCCTGCTTGGGTTTTTTTCTGGCTTCCCATTGTACAAAGACACATAGTTAGTTAGTTTAATTGAAGATCCTGTAGATGTGAACTCGTAGGGTTGCCCGTCTCCAGTGGATGTCACCCCTCATTCAGTGTTAGCTGTGATAGGCCCTTTATGGATAAAGGGGGTATAGCTAATCGACACATGCATGGATGTTGGTTAAAACCCTTTCACCACTCTCAGCTGGCTAAATGGTGTTTTTATTTCCTAACAGTCAAGTATTTACAGTTGTTCCTTTAACCTAAAGCTATGATGAAGCCCAACCACTCATGTCAGCTTTCTAACATTTGGGTCATACTTTGTGTAATACTCAAACTTAAAGATGCCCTGAAGTGTTTTTCTTTTCCCCAAGTGTGTCTTTCAATTCTTCACATTTGTTAATTGTACATTTGGGTCTGACTCCTTTATGACGATGCATAAAATGCGCAATTAATTACCAAACAACAGCAGCTTCAGTTGTGAAGAAACAAAACATTTACAAGGTTTTCCTGTGCGGTTCTGTAACATCGTCACCACATGCCTCATACTAGCCAGAGTCTTCTCAGACGTAAACTCCAGCGCTGCTCTGCTACACACAAGCAAACCAAACATTTCCTCCTATCAGCAGATTTAAACAGGAGAGTAAAAACAGGCAGCTTTAACACACACTGAATGCACGCTTGTTCAAGATAACGCAGGAAGTAATAGAAGAAGAGCAAACGTGTTCATTCCCAGGAGAAAGTTTAGGATGAAACGAGAACGTAAAGCTCGTGAAGTGGGACAAATACAGCTTGGAAAATAAGAAGACCATACTCACTGGTTTTATATGTCTGTTCTCTATATAAAACCATATTTGCAGCATGTTTAAGAATATTGTTAAGAAATTGAGAAACATGAAGCCACAAATATCAACCTAAAACCACCAAAGTCAAAATCATGGCTAAATCCATACAGGATTTTACAGGAATGCATATTTAGTCACATTACTGATGAAATGTCAGTGGCGGTTTTAGGTCAAAACGTGCAGCGATGCACCAACCAAACTAGAGGACAAAATGACAAACAGGTGTATTGTGTTCTCAATGAAGTACTGAGTGGATTCACTACTACAATACGTAATAACCCAACAAGCTTTGTTTGGCCTGAAAGAGGAAGAAGGAACATAGAAAGTCCTGCTCACCAAACATTACAGTAAACATAATTCCAGGAAGGTTCAGCAACCATTTCAAAAAAACTGACATATCACATTCTTGCAGTCTTGCTGGCTGCACACAGAACATGGTGGCATCAACAATTACTTCTATATTTCCCATTTATTGTGATATTGGTCACTTGTTTCTAGAAAATCTCAAAGCGTCTTGGCCCAGCAGAGCTAAACTCCGCATGTAAACATTTAGGCTGTGACAGACACGCTAACGCATCATTTACACAATGCAAGTTTACTCAGGTGGATGTGTCTTCTTCAAATGACATTGTCCTTCCGATTTAAAATGCCCACCGGTGACTCGAACAAAATCTCGCTGTTGTTCTTTGTCCAGACCATTACACTGGCAGCCATTAGGCGTCCTTATCTGTGGTTCTCGTCACACACTGCTATAAGAATAATGGAACAACGTCCCTTTGCAATTTCTAAAGTCACTCTCTGATCCTTTGGGTGCCTTTATTTGCACAGCTTTTTTACAACTGTGCTGCTGCTGCTGCTGGGGCAATTCAGGAAGTTACCCAGCCTTCCAAAGTCACCCGCAACACCATTGTGGAGTCCCAGTTGGGAAATGCACACACCAGCCTTTCAAAGCCTGCCAAGACATAAGCTGTGTTTCACTGCAAGCCCTTGGTTGTAATCATACTCAAAGTCAGAGCCAACATCAGTGAAGTACACCTACGGACATCTTTACGTATAAAAAGTTGTGGAGGAAATGTTTGTGGTCAGAGTTTGTCTTGTTTAGAAGGAAGCAAACACTAGAAGGCGCAGTGTCTATGGTTGAACCCGAGTCCATCTATTTCTCTTATTATCTGACAGCTTGGCTTTGAGGGTGTGTCTTTTAAAATGTGCTATAACAGCATTCACACATTAGGACTGCAAAACATTCTACACTAGAAACCTTTACAGGGTTACACCAGGAAAGTGTTTCGTGCCATCAAACATGTCTGCGTCTCTTCCAAATGGAAACAGTCAACGCTCATTGGTTATACTCAAAAATAGACATACTGGCACACATCTTCAAACATTTAGCTCTAAACATGACAAGTTCAGAACCAATGTACTTCCTCAGCCGGGCTCAGTGGACCAGTCAAGATGTGAAGTGGCTGTTTGTGTTGAATCACTGGTTTCGGAAAGTTAGAAAAACCGTTTACCCACGTAAACTGATACCAGAAAGCTGTGGACTTTGTGCAGCTATTCCATCTTCCAACAAGCAGCTCGGACAAACATAAGACGTAGCAAAAGGTCAGATCAGTTGATGGGATCTTTGGATAAAGCAACACATGTCTGATAAGCTTGACCGGGTCATGTGTGAGGACTGAGACAGAATCAATACACTTTTTTGTTTGTTTGGGGTTTTTTTTGTACGTTTTCGGACCTTTATTAGACAGATACAGAGGGGAAAGACAGAAACTGTGGTGAAACAGAGCAGGGAAACAACATCAAGAGATGATTGAGCCAGGAACATACTGCTACAAGACATTTGCACTCATGTGGTATGCAACCTATCCACCCAGCAATTGGGTTAGGTCTGGGGTGATGCATTTGACATATTAAGGGAAGAGTTGAGGTCTCTCAGAACCAGTTCCTAAGACGTGCATGTCGGAAATCCAACATATAATCATTCTGAGCGGCACAAGAACAGTTAGTTTGATGGACCAGTCATGACATGGACTGGGTTTGATTGTTGGAGCGTCGGATTTGGAACGTTTAGAGCAAAAGGCTCCACCTGTCTGACATCAGAAAGGTGCGGAAGACGGGATTTCCGATGCATCCGTCATACAGTTTGGACAGAACATAAATTCTGCTCAAGGAAACAAGCTTGAGTGGATATTGTCCAGTTGCACGATAAAATCTTCCTGCTGTTGGAATCTGTTGTAACCCCTAAGTAGACGAACCCAAGCCGACTACACCATCAGGTCTCAGAACCATCGTTACGTTTCATCAGAGTCTCATGAACCACGTTTTATGTGCCATCAGGTGCCTTTAGCAACCGTGAGATCTTGATTAAAATAGAAATGAAAAAATAAAGTCAGTTGATTTCAGCAGTGCTCGGCTGTGCAACATGTTTGTGATGATGGGCCCACGGGGGAGTTCAGCGGGGCCACAAAGGTCGACACCGCATTAAAATCTGCCCGTCTTGGGAAAAGGTGACACAAGGTCAGCGGGCAGATTGTTCGCCATCAAACATTCACCTCACTCTCCCTGGAAGTGAAAGGCAACGAGCGAATTTTCTGCTCTACCTGAGAGCATTTCTGTTAGCAGCCCTCCTTCAGACCCTGTGACTCTGCCAAGAGGGGGAAGGAGGCCATTACGAAGATAAAAAAAAAACGGAGGGAGAGGAGCGATTGATTGAAGGGGAAGAAGTCGGGTTATTAATTTTAAGCATGAACACACTCACATGCACGCATTTGTCACCTGCCAAGCTGTTTGGTATTAAGCTCACAGCATTAATGTCCACATGAGGTGAAGCGTACGTGGGTTTGTATTATTTTCCGTTGCGGCAAAATGATGTGTGAATGCGGGGCATGCTTTGTTGCAAATGCTGCACGGCGGCGCCTCCATCTCGCCCCACATCCCATCTATCTCTCTTCTCTCTCAGTCTCACCCATACATCTCTTCTTCTCTCTCTCTCTCTGGCTGTCAGTCATCCATCCGGCGTGGAGGGCAGTCGTTACGGCTCGGGCTGATCACTGCATTTCATCACAACACACAGGCTATGAGGGAAATTGTTATCAGTCACAGGGCATGTGTGAGCAACTGTAAGACGGACAAGCGGCGCCTGCATGTGTGTCCCCTCCACCGGTATAAATTGCAAAGAGCTGAAGTTGCATTCGGGCTGCAAAGGCAAAAGCAGCTATTTGTGAGATTACCAGTCAGACTGAGGGAAGAGAAATGTATTAGTTTCAAGTGACGCCGGCGCCGAGCACCGCTTGTGTGGTTCTGTCTGGACTGACGTAGGCATGCAGTGGTTTAGTTTTGTAAAGAGATCTTGTCGAGTTAATTTTGTATTTTCATCTGTCAGAGAAATAATCGCCACCCAATTAACACGACCTAAAAGCTCGCTTGAAAAGGTGTTTTTATGTCGAACGACCAATTTCAAGTCAATTTAGTTGTATTTATATATACGCATGTCATCTCATAGCGCTCAACATATTAAGCTGAAAATTAATGAATTTAAAGCAGAGAACAGAGAAACAAAAATCCAAAACTTGCTTTTGGATCACTTATGAGCAAGCAGCCGTTAACAGTGGGAAGGAACAAAATAACTTTAACAGGGAGTCAAAAAAAAAAAAAACCTCTAACAGAACCAGGCTCAGGGAAGGCGGCCATCTGCCTAAACTGGTGAATGAACATTTTTGCTTTGTCAGATAGGACCAATCTTAAAGTAGAGAGGCCAACTGATTCCTTTCATTGTTAAATATAACTGGGTGTCATCTGCATAACAACAGAAACGTATGCAGTGTTTCCTAATAATATTACCAAAGGAGCACAAATACAAAGCAAATAATATAGGTCCTAACACAGAACCCTGTGGAACTCCATAACTAACTCTGCTGTGAGTGGAAGAATCCTCATTTACATAAACAAACTGGAATCTGCTTGATAAATATGATTTAAACCAGCTTAGTGTGGTTCCTTTAATCCCAATTAAACAGTCTCTGTGATAAGATGCTGTGATCAGCTGTATCAAATGCAGCACTTTCATCCAGCAGAACAAGTACAGAAACCTAAAATAAACTGGAGCTATCACAGAGTATAAAGCTGGTCTCGAGTCATGATATGTAGACTGACCGTCATTATGAAGCTGCAGCGCCGCAGAGACAACCATTAAGCATCCTGAGTGATAATAGAGAAACTTTATCTACTGTAACTGAGCTGCAAACGGCTGCTTATGCTTGTTTGAATGTTTCGCGGGACAAGATAACCACATCAAATTTTCTCCTTCTCCGGAAAAATAAGAGCCCCTGTTGTTTGTTCAGATAATGTTAATTAGGAGGCCGTCTATTCTGCAGCGGCTCTTGATGAACAGCCATTGGTGGAGGCTGATAATGTGGGATTTTGTCACACTCTCAGCACCACATAGGAAATTTTTGGTGTGTTGCTGTGTGAAAAACTACATCAGCAGCTTATTGCAGGATGTTTTCGTCTTCAGCTTCACCACCCCAGTGGAATCTAACCAGCGTCTCACATCAGCGGGTTCATGTGAGCTTTGCTCCTCAGCCCAACTCCACCAGGTGGGCTCCTTGTCCCTGTACTTTCATGGTTATTTTATGGTAATTATCGACGGATTTCCCGCTTTGACGGTAATTTCGTGTGAACAAATGTTAACCAATCCTCTTCAATCTGATATTTAACAAACCCCGTCGTTCTACCTGAGCCCACTCCCGCTTCAATGCGCCTCATTTAAGCAGAAAATCACTTGTGACTGCTGACATGGTGAATGGTTGTCTTCGGTCCCAGAGATCTTTAGCATCGGCGGCGGCAGCAAGGCGTTAAATAGACGAGTTACAGTAGCAGCAGAAGTACTAATAACCGCTTCATTCTCTCTCTCTCTCTCTCGCGCTTCCTTTCATTCACTTCGTCCAACCCCGTCAACTACGCCTCTTTTACTTGGTTATTGGAGGAGGCCCGGTGCCCCTCCTCAAACATCTCACATTTCTCTTTCCTTCTACATGTTCACCTATTGGAAGAGACCCAGTGAACTCTGTACTGATCTCACTTACTCATTCTCCCTCCCCCACCGTCTCTCTCTCTCTCTCTCCCTTTCTCCTCCCCCTCTCTCTCTCTTCTTCTTCTCTCTGTCTGTCTTGCACCTCAGGTTTTTAAGATCTCGGGACTCGGAGGGTGATTTCATCCTTCACTGGGCCATGAAAGCTCTTTATAAGTACATCGCCACCGCCAGCGCATTAATCGCCTCGGCCATATTGATTTGGCTGTTCTGTTGTGCAAGCCAGCATATGGAAGAGAGAGAGGGAGGGAGGGAGGGAGGGGGGGAGAAAGAAAAGGAAGAAATAAGGAGAAGGAGTGCAGGGGGGGTTGCTGGAGAGAGGGAGGAAGGCTCGGAGAAGGAAACAGAGAGAGCATTAAGATTGGATAATTAGACTTACATAATGAGGCGGTTTGAAACTCAGGGTGATTGGAATTGTTATATGCATGGCAGTTTGCTTCTGCAAGTTCTGAACAGAGCAGGAGACTTTTACTGCAAGTGTGTTGTGTTGCAGCAGCATCTCCTTTTGATCAGT
>NW_007581521.1:0-8543 GCF_000690725.1 Stegastes partitus | reverse complement strand
TTTAAGGTCGCTGCATTGGCTCCCCGTCCGCTTCAGGATCCATTTTAAGGTTCTTTTATTGGTTTATAAGTGTCTTAAAGGCCTTGCACCCAGCTATTTATCTGACCTGCTTTTACCGTATCGACCCTCGTGGATCCTGAGGTCCCCCGGCAGCAGCCTTTTATCCGTTCCAGTAGCCAGAACCAGAACCCACGGTGAGGCGGCATTTAGCCACTACGGCCCCACCTGTGGACCAGCCTGCTGGAGAGCCTCAGAACTGCAGAGACTGTTGATACTTTTAAAAGAAGGTTAAAGACGCACCTTTTTAATCAGGCTTTTAATTGAACTTTAATTCTTTTATATTCTTATCATTTATTTATATTTGTATTTTATCTTTATGTATTTACTCTTTTAACTTTTATTTTATCTTACATAAGGCCTTTTATTCTTAAAGTTTTTAGTTTTAATTCCAGTGTTTCCTTCGGGGGGTCCTCCACACTGGCGCTGGGTCCGGTCTGCTGCTGGGGGTTCTGTCTGCGGGTCCCTTCGGCCCGGCTGGTTGGGGGGCTCCCCACCTCGTTGTGGGGACCCCCCTGACTGCCGGGTCGGGGGTCCGGGCGCTGGCGCCCCCAGTGGTCATGGTCTGCAACTCCTCCTGGTGTGGACGCCCCCAATGGTAGCGTTTCCCACAATCCCTCAGTGCCATGCCACGCCTGTTTTAGTCTCGTGGTGAGTGTGTGTGTGTGTGCGTCTGTGTGTGTGTGTGTGCGACTTCATTTGCTGTTTGTGTATGTGTATGCATGGAGGGTGGGAGGGACGGGTTTACTTTATTTTTTTTAAATGCTTTGTTGTTTTTAAATGTTGTAAAGCACTTTGCGTTGTTGTTGCACATGAAAAGCGCTATACAGATAAAATTTGATTGATTGATTGATGGACATTACCTGCTTTTGAGTGACTCCACATCTTTCTGTTTGTGTTCCAGATAAGATCTGTGGATTAAACATGGAGCATTAAATAATCCTCACACTTACTGAGTTAATCCAAGATGCACTGACTGAACCATCATTGACATCAATAACAGAAGGTCCTGAATGGACCCAGCAGGTTGAACTAACTGTTAGTTCCACTGAACCATCCAGGTGTTATTGTGTCCACACTGTGTCATTTATAGTAGATTTACATCCTGATACACATGATTTTAATAGTAAGATCAGAAGATGTTACCTGGTCCTCTCAAGCTCTTCTTCCATTTTTTTCATTCTGTTTGAAAACATCATCAGTTGTTAGTCTGATTAAATCCCATCAGATGACAGATTCATGACTACAATCACTGATTCTGGTAACATTGGTGCTGATTGGATGGTTGACTGTTAAACTGTCTGTCAGTCATCTGGTTGACTTCACTGACCACTGATTTAACCACTGACTGTGTCATCCAGGTGTTATTGTGTCCACACTGTGTCATTTATAGTAGATTTAAATCAGTGACGTGCGGTGAGGTTCATGGCTGCTGAGGCCCAGACTTTATCAGAATCAGATTTACAAATATATGCACTCTACACAGCAGCATATTTGTCATTTGATTGGCAGCAGTTTACGGGTTATGCTTCATATCTGCATTCTTTACACATACAAGCTGTAGCCCACAAAACCCATGTTTCTGTTTTTTTTTTTTTTATAATTATTGCGGTCTGACCTTTACCTTTATGAAGTCCATGCTCCGCTCCTTCTGGACTAAATATCCGTTACTTTTTTGTAAAAGTCTTTTTATCTTCCTTCGCTGCACTTGACCTGCTAACTGTATATCGTACCTAGTCCAGCTAGCTGTCACTTACTCTGCAGGCATGGAGTCACAAGAAGCATGTCTGGGATCAGAGCGCCCCCTGCCATGAGGCAAGAGAACTACCTGCCTCACCGAGAACCTCTTATCAGCCGTTTATGATCGCTCAGCACATGAAACATGTTACACACATACAGTTGGTAACAAAAAACACTGAACATTATATACATCAGCTGAACTATGGAACATCAGTTCATATATGTGTTTAAAACATGTTATTGCCGACATACAGACAGCAGCAGCCAGCACAGGTAGCGAGGTATTGGGCAATCCAAGTGAGGCTCAGCTCGCCGCTTCTCTTCCAAGCATTTGAATGGAAAATTGCAAAAATTCAGTGATTTTGAATTTAAAAATCATCAAAACTGACGAAGATAAATGAAAAAATAAATACTTTATAGTACAAATAACTGGATTAATATAACCATTTAAATTATTGTTTCAATATATTTTTTTTTTCTTTCCGTGCGGTCAGGTGAGGCAGAGCCTCTCTTCACCGCACGTCACTGATTTAAATCCTGATACACATGATTTGAATAGTCAGATCAGAAGATGTTACTTGGTCTGATGTTTTTGTTGTTGGTTGCGAGGTTCCATTTTTGTCAGTCTGTTAGAAAACATCAAAAGTTACTCTGCTTAAATACCACAGCCTGTGGTCACAATGTAAGGCTACATATTTCATCATTTGTCTTCTAAGTTATCTCCCTCAAAGGCTGTACCTTGTTGAATACTGGGATAACTTCACAGCTGTCTCTTGTCTTTATGGAAACGCTGAGAGCTTCTGAAACTGTACAAACCTCATGTGATGGAGTAAAACTGTAGAAAAAGTCAAATTCTGTCACGCAATACATTTTTCAAAGTTACTTGGAATTAGATTCAGTTCCAACATCAACACATGACATATGATGAGCTGAATTCCTCCTCTCTCTGTCTCAGAGTTAATCATTGTCAGTGCTTTGCTGTTTGAGATTAAACTACCTTTTTGTAGCGGTGGGGAAATTAAACATCAATTTTCCTCGAGTCCTGACAGAAACCTGCTCACCAACATTTCCACTTTAACATAACTAAAATATTTTTTTGTTCCTGTTTCATCTTAAATGGTCTGAACAATGCAGGTATTGTAATCTGTAGACAGGTCAGAGTCAAACTTCTGAAAATGATCTGATGTCTTTACCTGAAGTTGCCTTTCCGTGGTCTCCTTTTGCTGTTGCTCCGTCCTCGCCCTGCCCAGACTGAATGTGTTCTGATCCCAGCAGTAGCTCCACTCTGAACTCACTGGGAGGCAAACCTTCGGCGAGCCCCGCCTCCTGCTCAGATAATACATATACTGCACCTGCTGCATTTCATTACAGTCATTCTCCTCCTCACCTTGACTACCTGGACCTGTTTCTACAATGGGTGACTCATTCATAATAGCCATAGACTTTGGCACTTCATACAGTGGATATGCTTATAGTATAACACCCAGAGAGGAAGAACCTGATCCCTATTTAAAGATCTGGGGTAAAGAAGTTGGACTGGAGACGGTAAAGACTCCAACCTGCGTTCTGTTCAATGAACGAGGAGAATTTCTCAAGTTTGGTTATGAAGCCAAATTGGCTTATGGTAAAATGAGGGGTGATGAAGCCAGAAACAAGTTCTTCTTCAACTGCTTCAAGATGTCCCTCTACGGCAAAGTGAGTAAATGATTCTTACTCTGATCAGACCAATGAACATACATATAATACCTCTTTAAATCCACTGGGCCTTAAAAGGTCCAACTCACCACAACATATTAACACAAAGACTGCAGGACAGTCATTAGAATTACATGAGAACACTGTCTCATTAGTGAACTGCTGCTGTAGTTTGACTCAGACATTCATGTTTTGTACGACTTCAGAAACACTGTTCAGTTACTGTATGAACTAACATCCAGTCAATCACCACCAGGAAGTTAACAGTAATCTGACAATCAAAGCTGCAAATGGGAAGTCAATGAAGGCCTTGAAGGTGTTTACAGAAGCACTGAGATACCTGAAGGACGACGCACTCAAAACCATTGGAGAGAACTCATCTGGGAGGAAGTTTACAGCCTCTGACTTCACCTGGGTGCTGACTGTACCTGCTATCTGGGATCCTTCAGCAAAGCAGTTCATGAGAGAAGCTGCGACTCAGGTAGCACACTGAGGACATCTAGAGGTGGGAAACCTGCAGTACAGTGGTATTTCTGATGAGAAGGCCTGATTTTCTGTTCACTCGTAGGCTGGTATTGTGACCAAAGGAAAGGAAGACAAGTTGGTGATAGCACTGGAGCCAGAGGCAGCCTCGGTCTACTGCAAGAAGCTTCCAGCTGAGGGGTTCATAGCAGAAAACCAGGGAGAAGACAAACTCGATGACTCTCCAGGAACACAGTACATCGTTGTGGACTGTGGAGGTACTATCTGTTTGATTCACATGTAGGTTGTAGGATTCTAATTCTGATTCTACTCACACCAACTGTTTTTAAGCCATACTTTGGTTTACAGGACTGAGGTCTGAATGTTTTCCCTCTGTCTCTAACTCTGTTAAAACTCTGTCAGGAAGTCAGATTAAGGTGGATCCAAATCAGACTTAAAAACACTAACTCTGGTCAGACAGAACCTGCTGCTCACTCAGGAATTGATTGACAGACTTCTTACTACCAACTAATTCTAATTCTAATTAGGATTTTAGCTGCCAGCAGCAGTTATTGCACCTCTGTGTAAATCAGTGGTGTTGGCAGGATGCTGACTGAGGGAACAACTCACTTTTATGTCCTGCCTGGACCGCTTGGTGGTGGACCTGATGTCCTGCATGTTTCCCATCAGTTCCTGTTGCCACCATGCAACAAACATTATGCTGCTGTACATCCTGTGTACAACACAGCATTTACATTTGATTTAAATCAAAAGATGTCACATAAATCTGACTTCTTGTGTCCAGACTCAGACTGAACTTTATTGTCATTCTAACTACGTGATATGATAGAATGAAACAGTTTCACAGGTCTCGGTTTGTTGCATGAAACAAATAAAAAGATAAATAAAATAAAGACAATAAAATAGGTGTCACTATGACTGTAACTCAATATTGACTATAGATGTCTGCAGGCTGTGAGTCATCAAACATGAGGGTTGGGTGTCAATCAGACGATGCAAATTTTAGTTACAACCTCAGTTTTTACGCCAAAACACCAAAATATTCAATAAAAGTCACAATATTAATAACTGCAAATGGCAAAAATTGTGTAAAAATGATTCAGTAAATTCAAAATGGTGGACTTCCTGTGGGACTTAGGATGTACCTTCAATAGCTCCTTTATTCATCTGGACAATAATCCATACATGTAGCTTAGAGGTTTCATAGGTGGAACTATTGATCCCTCACTGACGCCAAGAAAACATAAAAAGACTCAAATTTGATGCAAGTACAAAGTTTCATGGTCCATCTGTCTAATGTGTTACATGTGTGTGGACCAGTAAGGACTGGTATCTGTGCAGATGGTGTCTTCGGTGATTTTCAGCTCGTTCTGTCCTGCAGGTGGAACCATTGACATCACTGTACATGAAGTCCTGGGTGGAGGGAAACTGAAGGAGCTGCACAAAGTCTCTGGCAGTGATATGGGCGGACAAACGGTGGACAGAAAATTCAAAGAGCTTCTCAAAGAAATCTTCTGTGATGGTGTCTGGGAAAAATATGAACGAAAGTATCCCAGTGAGGTTCAGAAACTGATCTATGACTTCTCAGTTTTCAAAAAAAATGATGATAATGTGGCGATCAGCTGCCCATTTAACTTGGGAGCACTAGCTCAGGAAGTGAAAGATTTGGAAGAGTTTTTTGAACCAGTGCGAGGTGTCTCCTGGGATGGCGGGTCCATCACCATCTCAAAAGGTAGACTGAGGTCTTTCTTTGATCAGAGTCTTCAAAGTATCACCAAGAGTCTCAGAGAAATCTTGAGGAAATGTTCCCAGATTAAATACATTCTCTTAGTGGGGGGCTATGCTGAAAGCCAGATTCTGCGTCAACATGTAAAGGATCAGTTCAGTTCTCAGTGTCAGGTTCTGTGTCCTTTTAGGCCCCAAGAAGTAATTGTGAAGGGAGCTGTGCTGTTTGGAAGAAACCCAGGGGTTCTGGCATCTCGCAAAAGTGCCTTTACTTATGGGATTTCTGTCTCAGTGAGATTTGATGAGTCCAAACACAAGGCAAACAAGAAATTCACAAATGAAGAGGGTGACTGGTGTGGTGGTGTCTTTAAGAAACTGGTAGAAATAGATGAAGATGTGGGCTGGAATGAAACCAGAGAGCACAGCTTCTGTCCACAAACAGAAAACCAGACAGCGATGAACTTTTCATTTTACTGCACAGAAAAATCAGATGCAAAGTATGTGGATGATGTGGGATTGAGGACAATTGGTTCGTTTGTGGTGAACATGCCAAACACTGCAGGTGGCATGAACCGTCGGGTCAACCTGAAAATCAGGTTTGGCTCCACAGAAATGACAGCCACAGCCACCGACATAGATTCTGGGTTGACAGAATCAGTTCAGCTCAACTTCATGACTAAATCATAAAGATGCCTCAGAAACAAAGGTTTGTGGAGCACCATGAAGAAGAGGTGGAGTTCTTCAGGGTTAGAGCCACTAGAACTGGTTAAACTGGGGGAACCATGGTGATCACTGGCCCTCAGTTATGATGATCTAACGTAACATGTAACGTGTTTTTACTCTTTTGATTGTAGACAGTGAAGCGTGTTTTCTGACATTATATTGGTTTTGTGTTTGTTATGATGCTGACTGATGAAAAGACAACTTCTGAGAGTTGTGAATGAGACAGCTCTGTGGTGTTCTAATTTAGTGACTTTTTCCATGTTCCTGGTGATGGAGTTCTGCAAAACAATGTTCAGATACGTCATAAACCTATAGGTAGCAACGCTGAAGTGCTGATTCACTGTAATTCAGGAATCTATCACAGCACAGTGTCCCAGCTGTGAATCCGATAACTATCATGTTGCTCGTCTCCACGTCCAAAGCTAGCTGGGAAACCTGATTTTGTTAGTTTGATGTGGAGTTATTCAGTAGATCTAATGTTTTATTTCTAGCCTGACAAATAAAAAGGTACATGAATGTAAAACACTGTAAAATCTCAACAGTGGTTTGACGTCTAACTTGTGTAACATAATGGGATCCTTGTGGTGATGGACTTTGTTGGCTGCCTGTTGTTACAGATCCGTGTATCCTCCCTAAAGATGTATTTGTAGATCAAACAGCATACATGCATACAGCTGAAAGACAATTAAGGTTTTTAATTTTTCCATGAAGCCTCCGTCAAGACATTAACTTCTATGATCACTTGGGCTGATGTGACTTGATAACTTTTATAACAGCAACAACATGAATAACGTTTAAATGCAGTATGTTGGCCTGTCCTGTGTAACTGAACTGTTGGTGAACATGATGAAGGCTGTTAATGGGTTCTTTTAAAGTCTTTACTCAATAAAGTCTGAAGTGTTCAGAGCTTCTGTGTTGGAGTCAGTTTCATCTTTTTGTTGTCATCTTGTGCTCAAAATAGAAGGTTTTGATCATGAGGAGCACAGCATCTATCTTTCTCTTTATGCCACTGTTACCTGCCTCGTGGCCCTTCATAGTCCCTCATAGCTGCTTGTTATTTTATCATCATGCTTCACCTGCTGGTGTTCAGGTGTTTCTCTCTGCAGACAGACTTTAGAAGGCACTGTAAGCATCCAAATGAACATGACATTAAAAACAAGCATGACATTTTAAACAGTCTGAATTCTACACGCTATCATCTTTATCATCATCAAAGATGACCTCTACCGGCTACATCTGCCTCACAGCTGTCAGAATCTTGATAAACAAGACCACTACATGATTATCAACAGTTTTAGCAGAACTTAGGTGTCTAATGACCAGATAAAAACAGCTGTCATGTAATTCCATATTTTTAAAACAGTCCAAACATTCAGACATTAGGGTTTAGTTTATATCTCTGACCCTTTTAAGTTTCAGTGTATATGAACAGGATGTACACTTTAAAAGTTTAAAACACATTAATACAGAGAAAAGACATACTTATCTATTATTATATAATATAATAAGTCATATATCTTTTAAGCTCACTCAGTGGCTAGGTTAGGCTAACGTGAACTAAAACTGAGAATGTAGGCATACTATGAACTTAAAATGTGTGTAAAACACATCATAATGTAGTGTCACAGAACATGATATCATTACATTATTTTGAGCTATTGGGTAATATGATATACAGTAGCAGTCAAAAGTTTGGACACACCTTCTCATTCAGTGGTTTTTATTTATTTTAATTATTTTCTACATTCGCTAGCTCAGACAACACTATCAAACTGAAGCTTGATTATTTGTTGGATGTAAAATGAGCTGTGCGATGGCAATAATTTAAATGAGCTGTGTGTGGGGAAATGCTTAGTCAGGGATCAGCAGTGCCTCCCGGGCCGGCAGACCCCCAAAAGGGTCCCATGAGAATGAAGCAAAGAGTGGACATAACGTGGGTCTTGAGGGTTGGATCAGATCAGAAACAGATACACTTGAGGCCCGTGGCCTTGATTAGGTGGTCTGGAACCCCTCGGCTGGAAGCTGTATCAGTACAGAAGGAGTGGCCCAAAAACATGCTGGGATTCTGGACGTCATCAGGACCTTTGAAGTTTAAGAAGAGTTGTGATAAGGTTGCGGCT
>NW_007581520.1:0-7500 GCF_000690725.1 Stegastes partitus | reverse complement strand
ATCATCGGTCGAAGTTTTGCCAATTAATTGTCGATATATTCTTAATTTCTCATAAGACAGTAAATGCTGTGAAGCATTACAATTTGATTTTGTACAACGACAAATATTCTCCAAGGCAAAAGCGTGTAAAAAAAACTCTTCAGCAACACCATGGAAAGCTCTGTTTTTGCTGTTGCTTGTTGTAAACAAGTTCAACTTGACTCATGGAGATGAGGAAGAGTTAAGATCGCTGACGACCATCCAGCGATAAGATCTCTCACTCTGCTGCAAAGTCTGAAACCAGAACAGCGCATTAAGCCTCACTCTGATGGGTTTTAGAGAACTACAGAAAACAACTTTTTAACTTTTTATCCACCTTTTTAACTAACCTATTCAACTTACATTTTCATTAACGTATGCTCATCAACTTTAAAGACAGCACAGTCTCTGAGAGTACCGAACATCAGAGGGCTGCATCAATAATGTTCTGCCAGTAACTTCACTCATTATGCTGCTTATACACACCTATGGCTGAAACCTAAAGATAAATTCATCAGTACAACTGGTAGCTACATTCATGCTCCATAGAAAGAAACATGCACAATGCAAATTTAAAATAAAATACCCACATTACAGACATATTAGTTCAGAAAACGTTTTTTTTTTTTTTTTTTTTACTGATGTATATTGTGTTTAATGCTTTGTTGCATGATTTTGTTCTTGAAACTTCCTCTCTGTTGTAAAGTTAAACAACTAAGTGTTGTAAAACAGGAAAATGTTCTGCCTGTGATTCATAGCTTTGTTCTAGTAAGTGTTAAGGGACCAAAAAAGAAGCTATTATATTCATTATATAGATATATTTTTTTTAATTAATCGGCCGATTAATCAGTTATTGGAATTTATTTTTTGCCAAATATCGGAATCGGCATCGGCCTCAAAAATCGGTTGGGCCCTAATTTTCATACAGTGGAAATGATTCACAGTATTATTTTTACTACACTATAATTATTGAAATGTTTATAGAAATTATATATTGTCTGGAGCAAACAATCTCTGAATTGCTTTTCCAATTCTGTTTTGAACAGATTTGATAGTTTTCAACAAAATGGATGAATCTGATCCGAGACTTGTACAGTGGGTTGAAAGATTTACAACCATCTGCATTGCTCACAGTTTGTCTCCACACAACACTGAAGAGCTTTTCCTCAAGAAGCTGCAAGGACTAGTCACAAACTTACAGTGGAGCCCAGAGGATGTCACTAAGTTGTTCGAGGCTCTTCTGCAGCGATTTGAATCAGCATCAACAAATGGCAGATCAGATCTCCTCACATGGATGATAGAAATGTTGCACTGCATAGAGATCAATTACATCACATCCAGTTCCATGAAGACAGGCTCAGGAAGGACACTAATGGAGCTGGTCCAGGACAAAACTATAACAGATGAAAAGGTCAAGGAACGCTTAACTTATGAAACAGACAAGACACTGGATGAAATTCTTGAAGAAATACGTCAAGAAAAGTTAAACCAAGTTGATGAAGAACTGTTGTCTGATGTAAGAGATATTGTCTCATGTGTGCATGAACAAAAAACTGTGCAGAAAGACAGATCAGAGTGGAGTGAACTGAAAACAATGTTGAAGAAGCTGTGTTGGGCAGTGGAGCAAACAGCTAAATATAAACCACGACTGACGCAGATGGTGAGCTGGTGTCTTCTGGCTCTTTCCAAAACCGGGCGGTTAATTCAGGTTGGCACTGGAGAGGGGAAGTCATGCATCGTGGCAATGTTTGCAGCTTATCGAGCTCTGAGAGGAGAAAAAGTAGACATCATGTCGAGCTCACCAGTTCTGGCAGAGAGAGATTTAAAAGACTGGAGAAACTTTTATAAAAAGTTGGGTATCAGTGTAGACTGCAACACCAACAAACTAGAGTTAATTTTTAGTCAAGACTCCAAGTGTTATAAGCATCAAGTTGTTTATGGTACTGTGGACCAGTTTGCTGGAGACTGGCTTCGGCAGCACTTTAACAGGACGGACACATTTGGGGAAAGGACATTCCAGTGTGCAATCGTGGATGAAGTGGATTCATTGATGCTGGACAAAGGTCATCACACAGTGTATTTAGGTAGTGACATGCCTGCTTTGCAACATCTCAACCCACTGTTGGCCTTCATTTGGGCCACTGCTAATCAGTACAGTAAGATTGGTGCAGAGAAGACTGTGGGGCGTAAATACCCCTTTCACCAAGTTGTGCTTGAAAACATCAGAGGAACTGATGAGCTCACTGTTCTTCAAATAGCTGAGGACACAGGTGTACTGGCAAAGGGCTCTGTCAAGGACCTGAGAAGGAACCCAAACCATTTTACTGCAAGAACTGCAGGACTTTGTGCGAACCAGTTGGCTGAGTTCTTCAAGGCAATAGAGAGGAGATTTCCATCTCACCACTTTGACCTCTACTGCTTAAACAGCAATGGAGCACTGCAGGAACTGAACAAAGCATCACAAAGGGACACTGAGGAAAGACAGAGGGTGTCATTGCTGTTAATCAACGGTGGCTGTTGTCAGTACATCTACTCTGATGGAAACAGTGTGCTGAGCGCTGCAGAAGCAGAAGTAAAGCGTGCTCTGCATTTCACTCCATGTGAAGTGAGCCAGGCTAAGAGTAGCTGCTACGTCCCGGGCTTCTTGTCAGATCTGGTTGAATCTAAACTTAAAGTCTGGATTGCAAATGCATTCTCTGCTCAGACCATGACAAATGATCATGAATACAGCATTGAGACACATGGAATAGTGCCTGTGGACTACAGCTGCACAGGTGTCCTGGAAAACAACATGAAATGGACGGACGGACTTCATCAGTTTCTTGAAATGAAACACGAGGCAAAGCTGAGTGACATGACAGCCATCACAAACTTTATGTCCAATGTTGGCTTGCTTCAAAAGTATGGAAATCAGATCTATGGACTGTCTGGAACTCTTGGCCAACAAGCAGAGACTGAGACTTTACAGAGAATCTATGAAGGCATCAAAACCTGTCAGATACCTTCATTTAAACGCAGAAAGCTGTTTGAGGTTGAAGGAGTGGTTGTAGAGGATGAACAAGAATGGATGAAGAAGATCTGTGATGTTGTTACTGCACAAACCAGCCCAACGCCATACAGGGGTCCAAGAGCTGTGTTGGTCATCTGTGAGACCATCAAACGAGCAAAAGCTGTCCATCATGCTCTGGGAGGTAACGTCCCAAACAAAAAACTTTACATAAACAACAACATTGACAATAGTGAAATCTTTGTCAAGAAGCTTGAAGCAGCAGAAGTCATCATTGCCACAAACCTTGCAGGTCGAGGAACAGACCTTAAGGTTTCTGACGAAGTCAGAACAGCTGGAGGTATGTTTGTGGTGCAGACCTTTCTGCCCCAGAACGCCCGTGTGGAGGCCCAGGCCTTTGGTCGCACTGCCAGACAAGGATCTCCTGGATCTGCTCAGCTCATTGTCTGTTGCAGTCATCTTTCTGAGCCACTTCAGTTACTAGTTTTAACAATGAAACGTCTATCTCTTTTTGAAAATATACTAGATGTCGCTTCATTTCATCAAAATATGTTTGTGATGAAACTGAGGTTGTATCAGAGAAGCCACAGTAATGTTCAAGCTAAAGCAATGACTTATGCACTGCCACAAATTTTGTCTAAAAAATCCAAGTCAGAGATACAGATAGCCAAAGAGGTCAGAGACGAGTCAGTGGCTGAAGAATTATCCAGTTACTTAAAGTGTGTGATCCCAGAAATGAAGAAGAAGGCAGATCTCTTCAATCAGTACCTGGTCGTTCTGGATGAGGTATACAGCATCAGCAACAACAAGCCAGCAGCTTCAGAATTGTCTGCACTGAATGAATTCTGGGGTATGTGGCTGCTCACAAGCTTCAATGAGAAAGACTCTATCACAGATCTGAAAAGGAAACTGTGTACAGACCTCAGCATCGCCAGGCAAAGACTCAGACAGAGAGAGTCCCCCTCATCCAACATGTACCACTACATTGTCTTTGGCAACGACCTACGTGAAAATGGAAATCTTGCAGAGAGCATCAGAATGTACACTAAAGCCATAAACGTGGACCACTGCTGGGCAGCAATTGCCTACTACAACCGTGCTTTCACATCTCTGATCCAGCAAAACTCACATCAGGATCTGGACTGCATCGAACGAGCTCTGGAAGATTTGCAAAATGCACTTCAGTCTGTTGAGCTTCACTGTGAACAGCTTGATGTCACTCAGAGATACTCCAAACCACAAACCAAGAACCTCTGCAGTGATTTAATCAACAGGTTTGACGGACACATCTCGACCAGACGCAGAGTTTTGGTGGCTTTCAAGGAAAATATTAAAGAGGCCACAAAGCAGGTTGACAAGGCAAGAGCCATGGGTGGGAATGTAGAGGTGAAGGAGAAAACAGTCGATTTTCTGGTTCCCTCTTTGGATTTTCTGCAATTGGTAACCCTTTCCATGAAATCAGTGCATGCCATTTATTGCAGAGACATTCTGAGGATCCACCAGCTCACCAGCAGTTCCTCCTTGGACATTCTTAATGAACTCAACCATCTTAAGTCTCTGGGCCTGACTCATGTCTACAACTTAGATGCAAGGTTCTCTCTGCGTGGCTTTTTCTCAAGGATAGGTCGGTTTGTAGGTAGAGTTTTAAATAGACGGAGGGTATTTAGAGCCTGAGCAAAACATTCAAGCAAACAATGTTGTGAGGAAAACTTTTTCCCCATAAACTAAAAAACACAGCACAGATCAGACATGCTGTGGGACTCTGAGTTAATAGTTTTGGTTTGTTTGTAGTTATGCTGTAATTGTGTTGAAATTCATCACCTTTAGAAATCATTTCAATACTAACTGAACTAAAAACACATTCGCTCTCCACTGTTACAGACACATTAAAGGGGAATATTCTTTTTACATTTGTTATCAGTTCAAATGGCTAACAGATATATACATTATGCAACATACAGGGTTCTCCCCCACATCATGTGTTCATTTTATTGAAGTTTTTTACTTTATTTTGATGAAAGATCTATTCAATTGGGTGTTTCTTTGATTTATATATATGTATATGTATATAGTGGCGCTGTTTTCCCCTTTATTTTTAACATTATTAATTAAGCATAAAAATCAATTTACTTAAGCCTTTGTTCTAACTGTATTTAAACGACTACTGACGAGTTTCAGAATTAATTTATCATAAAACAAAAACCTTGAAAGGTAGAAGCAACAGACAGTACTTGTACACTGCACTATATGGTACAGCATTTCTGTACAGTACAATGTTATGAACAATGCCCCTCACTATCATATGTAGATAAAAGGTATGTTTCAGTGAACACCTTCAGAGGGTACTGAAATCATAATGTGTCATGCCCTCCACCTCTGGCTCCGCCTAGTGGCAGCTCTTTCCCCCTCTCTTCCTCCTCCTCCTCCCTCCTGTCCTTTCTCTCCAGGTGGGCGTGAGCTGGCAGGTGTGTGAGGTGTGGACAGATGCAGTGACTCAGCAGATTACCTGAGTGCCTTCACCTGCGGCGGGGCGTGGTCAGCAATCATCTACTCACCTCTCCTCCCCATAAAAGCTGACTTCAGACCACCACACGATGCTGGACTGTAAACCACTACTCAGTTAGTGAACCCTGGCTCTGCTCTGATCTGTCTTGTGGTCCGTGTCTGTTACCTTGTTCTAATCCGAGTTCTGTTTCTGCTTCAGCTGGATCCACCACCGCGCCTCTGACGATCTGGATTGTTCATCATCACCATCTCCGCTGGACTTCTGGCCTCCCAAACGGTCTCCTGGATCGTCCACACCTGGTCACTGCATCTGTCCACCACCATCAGCTTCCTTCACCTGCCACGTCGCCCACCTGTCAGCAAACTCTCAAAGTTAACCTCCTCTGTCATTGTTATTGTTAAATATCGAGGTTTTGTCTTTCCTGATTAGTCTGGATTCTTGTTTATACCCTCCTGGTTTGGTGGTACCAAACTTAGGTTGTGTGTCTGCCAGCTAAAGTTAAAATCTTTGATCCTTGTTAATTCCGTCTGCTTAAACGCATTTAGTCCACTGCGCCTTTAGGTGTCAGTATTGTGCTTTTATGTTACCTTTGACCTAGTTTCTGCTTCCTGTATTATCTTGTAAATATTGTAAATAAAATCTTTATTTTTGAAATGTTCTGCCACATCTTTCTCTGTGCCTGAGTCTCAGTCTGAGATGTGACATAATGAACTAAAACTACATGTGACCTGGGGAAGATGCACATCCTGAGAATTGATGGCTTAGGGTAATAGTTATAAATTTACTTTTTTTTTTTAATTACAATATTTAAATTCCTTATGTAGTAATATCAAATCAGCAGGGATGCTCAGCCTACAGTAGCGAGAATCTTGTCAAGGGGAACATCTTCCCTCAAAAGTCCTACTTTAATATTTTTACACATCACAAAAAAAAAAAGTATTTAGCAAGGAAACTATAATTCAAGAAACGACCTGACATGAAAATTGACTTATATCCTCCATGCAACTCATTTGAATCTTATTTTTCCAAGTTTTGGATTTGCATTGTTCAATGTTGAGCTTAATGTTTGAGAGCAGACTGGACTTGACCATGCTACATCCTGTAATATAATAAAACCAATTATTCAATTTCCTTTTTTTTTAAGTCTAAATTAAAAAAAATAAATAAATCTAACTTGTGTGGAAAAGTTGCATAATTTTCAAATATTAGACTTGTTTATACACTCTTCAGTAATAATAATAAAAAAGCCATTTAGCAACCAGTTTGTACAGTTAGCTAACATTATATAGGCTACTTGCTAACTCGTCCTTTAAGGCTCTGCTCAAAGTAAACCCAGTTGTTGAAAACTGAAGCGCACACAAAGGGCACTATTTTTACATTGCTGACAAGTATAAAAAGTTAAGTTTTTTAAAAAAAAAGTGTTGGAATTACCTGAGTGGAGCACAGCAAAACTCTGGCAGGTGTTTCTCATTTTAAAGCTAACGTCTGATTTCTTCTTCTTCTCTCTAGAAGCTTCTCCGCAGCGCTGCGCTCAGTGCTGCCACCAGCGGCCACATGCGGTACTGCAGCCTTTTAATATCTACACACTAGAATAGAGAATAGGATAGAATGCCTTTATTGTCACTATACACAAGTACAATGAGATTGAGAGCAGCTCCTTCAGTGCCACATATAATAAAGTACAAAATAAAGAGCAAAAAAATGAAAAATAGAAGAGAATAGAACAGATTTAAGTATAAATTAAAGCCGCAAGCGCAGTGGACGGGTCCTCGCCCTACGCTTGTCGGCCTTCGCGCACGGCGGGACTGTGATCCGGCATGTCGGAGCAAGTGTGGCCTAGTTACGAACCACTTCCTGTTTTGTGGCGAGCCGCGGCGGCGTGCGTGTGGGCCGTGGTGGAAACACGCTCTGGCTGAGACTCGGAGCACGCGTGTAAAATTTCAGGCCGATTGGAGCACAGACACAGCAC
>NW_007581519.1:0-8555 GCF_000690725.1 Stegastes partitus | reverse complement strand
TTTTCTTTAGTGTATTCCCTGTAAGTCTGTACCTGGTTTTGGTCTTCAGCTTTGACTGTGCTCCCTTGTTCTGCCAGTAATGTCTCTTGTCTTCCCAGAATATCCTATGCTCTGTATGTAGCTCCATGTGTCTGGTTTATCCCTGCCCTTTCTCTTACATCCTTTGGTAATTTGTCTCTCCTGTAGATTCCTGGTTCATTGTCTAGTTCCATGTATCTAGTGTTTGTCACCTGCGTCCAGTTAGTTTTTTGTTCTTGGTTTTCAGCTGGATCAGTTTCTGTTTATTTAGCCTTTAGATTACCTAGTTCGCCTGCTCACCTTCCCTTGCTCACTCCGCTGGTTTGTTTGGTTCACCTGCCGTTTATCCCTGTATGTTGTAGCTCACCAGAGGGGTATACCACGATGCAAGTTTGACATAGCCGGGCTTTCTTTGTGCAAGTCGGCTCGACTCTGTGTGTGTTCTCATAAAAAGGCATATTTAATGTGTCATTTGACTCATGTTCCGCACAAAATGAAACAATCACGTGCAGCTGCTTTAATTAAAAGGTTGTTATAATGGAGAGCTATGAGGAATATCAAAATGTATGACGGTAAAACAAGGGCTGCAAGTTATATAACACAGGAATGTTGGTAGGAATGTGTTAAATGTGTGTAATACATTTATTTGACTGATCAGTCGTTTACTTCTAACCACTCCACATTATAGCTGTTAAACTTTAAACTAAACATGATATTGTATTGAAGAGCATTAGGACCTGACACTGTCTCTTAATGGACTTATAGCACATTTTTGGCCAAATCAAAGTGAAATGAATGTTACTGACTGAGTATTCTCTGCAATAAATACCAGTAGAAAACATTTTCTAATCTGGTTTCAGTTCCCATGATAACACAATGCACGCATCATATCTGTTTTTGGTTTGTGTTTGTTTTCTAGTTCTGTAGGCATTTGCCCAACAGTGTAAAACTGTAAAAGAAAACCAACAAAATGTGCTTAATTTTCCGACCTTGCTCTAACCTTGAAAGAATTGTTGTTGAGGATTTATTTCTTTGAATTGCTTGACTCCAATGTGTACACACATGCATAAGAACCGTATTATAGGCTAGTAATGCAAACATTTATATTTAGTGTGCCACATTTACCAACATATCTGTTACACTCACCAGTATCCAGTTGTGCTGAGCTCATATTAGTACTAATATTTTGTAAGAAATGTTAGTGAAGACTATAGTAATGCTCATAACATGTCTATCAAATACTGGATTATGTGTAATGAATCTAAGAACGAATCCTCTTAGCTCCTGAATCCTCTTACGGACAGCCCCTGTGCTTTCAGTCTCTATGCCTGCATTCCAGCAGAGCTGCAGTCAATGTGCAGCACCAAGCACTGCTGCATTTATTCCATTAAATGAATAAGTGGGACGATATTAAAGAATCGTTTTAGAAATTATTTGCCAAGGAATCTAGTATCTAGTATTGTATGGGAAACAGTACACCTACACAGCTCCAATTGCCAAAATGAAACATTTTGAGAGCAGTTTTTTGTCAGCAAGGCCTGTACCTTTTGTGCTATGTCAAAACGTGTATGCAGACAAACTGTGAAGCATCCTGATGGCTTTGGAAAGAAGATATTTTTGTAAGTTTAAGTGAAAAGCTTTTTTCATTATTGAACAAGGTTGAAGAGCGGTTCTGGAAAGTTAGTTTGTTGAATACTTATTTGCATGGGATGGAGTAGTCAGCTTGGATTCATAGCATTCCAAGTGATTTTGTATTCAAAATATTTCTCAATGCATGGCTTTTGTTTGTTACAACAATGTTTCAAAATGTCGGTAAATCTGCACAGCCAAGTCTTGCATGAATGTAAAATACTGAGTAGTACAGCTTTGAAAATGTTTCCAATGATACTGTACAAATGATTCAAGTATGTTTAAGATAACATTGAGTTTTAATGTAGTTTGACAAATCCCATCTGTGTTAGTTACACAGCCATTCAGCATCGTGTCACAACAGTGACGGTATGTTGTTAAAGCTTTGGTAGAACAATAAGTTTTTACTGATAGCCTGCCAAAATTACATCCTGTCCCATCAATGAATGACTAAAATGCTCAACTCAAATGTGGCTTTGGCTTTCTATTAATTTCCATGGTACAGACAGAACACGAGAGACTGTGCACGTGTGTGTGTGTGTGTGTGTGTGTGTTCGAGTTTTTCAATAAAACATTTATAACACAAAAACTATTTTTAAAAAAGGCATGTCTTTGTACATTTTGGTACTGTCTGTATTTCATTGGCAGCTGTCATCTGGGTGTAAACTACAGGTTTTCACAAGTAAACCCAAACCTTGTGATCCAAGAACTACCCAGGGAACCATGCATGTTTGGATGCACATTTTATACGGTCAGTCAGGTCGGGATCAGGTCCTATTTTATTACCATGTGTTATAGGTTTGTTGAACATTACATGTAATACTAAAGTGGATCAAAGAGGGCTCTATGTTCTGCCACAATGAGCAACCCTGTGTTGATAAGCCCTCCCATTACAGGAACACACATTAAAAGATAATTGCCTTAAAACAACAACCAAACATACAGAAAATAACCACAAGACATTTGAATCATTTACAAATTCCGATGCTACTCAATACACACGTCACTACAAGTAACAACCTACACACAATAAACGGGGTTCTTATCCATGTCACATAGTGTTCAAAATGTACCTGCAATACAAAATGTTTGTCTCCCCCTTGTGGTCTTTTTCAGGCTGTAGTTCTTCTAAATGGCAAGTTTTTTTTTAAGTTGAGCATTAAAAATGTTAAATGTATCACCACTCGATGCTGGACCATTGTGCTTCACACAGTTAGGCAACTCAGGTCCGTTTCAACCTGAAAACCTGGAAACGTAGCATGCGCTGCCTCTCCGCTCTTATCACTCGCAAAGAAGGTCAGCTGAAGACCAGGGATCAAGTTCAAAAAGAGTTATTTCACAACTTGAGCAGAGCCCTAAGTCATATCGTCATAATGATAAAAGGAGCAGAGATAGGGCCCTCTACTACTTTGTTTGTTTGTTTTCAAGGAATGTTTGTTTTTGTTTGTTTTTTTGTTTTTTTTAATGTCTTATTGTTACTGCACAGCCTTGTGGAACAGTCTCCTTGCAATTCATTGCACATAATATATGAGCATATGACAAAAATACTCTTAAATTTTGAGTCTCTTAAATCTCAAATTATTAGAATAATACCTAAGCTCAATCACAGCAAGGAGGAGATCAGCCTGTGGCACTGCTGAGGTTTTATTGAAGCCCAGGTCATTTAATAGCAGTGTACAACTTGTCAGGTTTTTTTTTTTGGTCGGGTATTTCTCGTCTTCCTCTTGACAATATCCCATCTGGGGTTTGCTGGTCAATAAAACACAGTAATATCATGGTCAGTAAACCATTTATAGTTGTAGTTTTGGCTCTGTGGGCATGTGCTACAGACATGAACCAATGTTCACATACACTTGTAAAAACCATGCATATCATGGCAGTCCAAGTTTTTAATGACAACCACTCTTAATTTTCTATTATGGAATCTTTGAAACACAAAATCTGCTGGATCAAAAATATACATACAAAAATGATAATTGGTTAGGTTAAGGAACTGATTCTTCACCTCTAAGGGGTGTTGGGTGTGCAAAGTCTTTCCACATATGCCCTGATGAAATCAAAAGTAAAGAAAAGAGATGTAGGACAAGACATACAAGGGGACAGACAGACATAAAGTGGAATGGGAGAATCTGATTGTTGATCCAGGCCTAACAAGGCCTTACCTTAACAAAGGTACGGGTTAGGCGATGGTATCACTGGGTTTAGGGTCATGTTAAAAGCTGTTTCAAATAAATAAAATAAAATAAAATATACAAACAAATCAAGAGAAATACAAACTAAATATGCTCTAAGTGCTAAATATGGAGTGAGGCACTGCCAAAGAAACCCTGCACATTTATTAAAGGCAAAACAGGAAGCAGAAAAAAAAAAATCTAATAGTTGTAAACAATTCAGAATTGATTGGTACAACCCTTCCACATTCCTCTCTGTCTCTCTGTGATGCAGATGTTGGAGCCCATCAGGGATTTCAGCTGCAGTTGCCCGATTTGGACATTAGATGGAAGCAGGAGGTGAACTGCTGTTCACGTTTTTCACTTAAACCTAATGGACAGCAGGTCTTAAGGTTCCCTATCCAGCATGTTTCTGTACTCTGCCTTCGTGGTTCTGTCCAATTTTTTTGTTAGTTTCCACACCAGAAATTGTGACATAGTCCATGGTGTGCTCTTGAAAATGAGTGTGTATAGTATTGTGGTGCTGTACAGGTGTTATTTGAGTCTGGCAATGAGAACGTTCTTAGTTTTCTCTGCCCTGAAGCTCCCTGCGACTCGTCCATTTTGAAGTGGAAACAAAAGTAAGTCCCTTTTCCGATACCTCTGTCTCAGTTATAGTGAGTTTGTATGATCAGGAAAGATTAATGATGTTGCAATGGGGAGCTGTGGTTTGACATTAGACTTCCCTCACATGTTTAATTCATCCAACCAAACCTGGAGGATCTCATTGGCTGTCTCCGTCACCAAGTGGACTGGATCATGTGATTGAGTTCTGAACCAGAGTTTGTTCAGATCAGGTAAGAAATTGCATTTCTTTAACATACTGTCATTCAATGGGCTTATGTGTGTTTGTTGAGTCTTTTCTAATCTGAGAGAGGTTTATGACAGAGACATACAGTGTTGTATTTGGGAACTTGCTTTTGGCTACTCTTAGTATTTGCTGTATTAGTTATATTAGTATTTGTTGGTATCTGTTTAGGAGAGGCACTTGTTCAGACCTGCAGCCGGAATATCTTTCTCAGTGGTGGGAATTAATCTGAGCTTTGCCAGTACATCCTTTAGATGGTAAAAAGTGACTCCTGCAAAACTATCTACCTGGACCTGGTCATCATAGAAGGTAGGGATACATGCCAGATTTGCCAGCTCTGAGGGAACTCTAAGAAGGATTTCAGTGTATTCACTGCAGTAGTGGTGAGTTTGCGTGTATCTGGCCTTTCTTCAGGTATTGCCTTGTCAAAAGCATCCAAGTGAAACTCCTGCAGTCCTTCCAGGCCCAGAGCTCTGATCATAGTGGTTTTTTTTAGGATGTGTTTGTTATTGTCCAGCCATAGTGCAGTGTTCTGTTTGACTTTCTCTAGAGTGTCTGCCATTGGTCAGAAAGGTTGGAGCAAAGCAGTTTGCTGAGTGGCTTGTCTAAGCATCACAGGTGGGCAAAACCCCCGAGGTGGACGAATTGTTTTAAAATTTTGGAGGGGTGTACCACGTGCAAAAACCTAAAGCACTTTCTAGTGAGTACCAAGTTTTTACAGGGGCTGTGGGCTTATGAATAATTGATTTGTTTTTGGAGTTTGTGATGAGGGTTTATGCTGCACTCACCCGAGTCCACATTCTGAGCCAGGATCCCATACCAATTATGAAGTGCAGGACAGACATTGTTACATCTGTGGTGTCTCAAAATAGTGGCTGTAATCATATAGACAAAAAGAGGCATCAAACAAGTTCCCAATTTAAAAACCAATGTCGTAAAAAAAAAAAAAAAAGAAGAAGGGGAAGAAGAGACACAAAGGGTTCAATGAAATCCAGTTTTATTGACATAGCGCACAAAAACACAATAATACACACGATGATCAATGACTGGAAAGGAGGATGGAACAATGATCCCCTCACTTCCCAGTAAACCCACCAACACTTGCTGCTCCAGATTAATTATCCAGGAGTGGGCTCCTGCTGCCATCTAGTGGTTGTAGCAGGTGTTCAGTGGCTGGTCACCATTACTGGTGTGTGCCGTAGGGAACCACCATTACAGGTCTGAGGGTTTTACTACGAAGCGAGGTTAGTGGGTTATCGAGGCATGTTGAGCTTAAAGTCAGGGTTTTCATAGGTGGCTCTCTTTAAACCTTCTGGATCTCCATGGTAACTGATGCTGCAGAGCTAGCGTGGTCCGGAGCATGTTCTGTTCAGAGTTTCAGATTTAAATCATCTGGAAGAAGCATCTGCCTTTAATTAAATCATTTCCTGACAATTCTTTATGAGCGATACAGATAGTCACCTGATGAATATTATACTATTTTAAAATCAGATTAGATGGTGTAATCCAGTTTTAGTTTTCATCTGGATCAAATCTTCAGTATGTGCTGTTCAGACCTTTTCAGTCGGGTTGAGATACCTGTGATCTAAAGAATAAGGACAATTGTGATCCCAGCAGAAGAGTGGCATCAGGGAGTACAGTGAAGTACTGTGGAGTACAATTTGTCAGACCTCGATAGCGCCCTCATTGCTGAGAGCCCTAGGGAGTCCCTGCCAGTTTACAAGGTGCCAGTCTGATTGTTGTGAGAGTTCAACAGAAAACAACATTTGGCCAAAATAGGAGAATCACTCATCCAAACGACTTCAATATCAACTTCTTTTCGTCCCCAGCAATATACCCACTAAAAATGATGTGGACTGACACAAACATATAAAGTGATTTCTTTATTTGTTTACATTTCACTGTAAGAAAATTAATTTCCAAGTGGCATAGATTTGAAACAACTTCCAGTTTGTACACTACTGGTACATTGACCTGTATGGGATGGGTGTCAGAAGAAGTCTTTGCTCTCCAAATGGAATACTGCAGCAAAACTACCGTTTGCACAAGAACACAAGAACACAACAAAGATCAGGCACCTGTACTATGAAGTGAGATCAACATATCTAGGATATATTTCAGAGATCCAGCTTGACTAACCCTAACAACCGCACTCAGAATACTGGGACGGTGGCTATCAACTCAGTTAGTCAACCCAGGTTAAACCTCTGGCTCTAGCTCTGTTGATAAATCACTTTACTTTTTGAAACACTTTTGAAAACATTTCAGCCAAGAATGTGACCATGAAGATTACCAACGTGTGCTCACGTCATCCAGAAAATGCCTGGATATTTTTTGCCTTTTATATCTGAATGGATACGGAGCTAAGACGCAGCTGGAGCACACAGTAGCTGCTCAGCACCGGTGTTTACAGAATGTTCACGTTTGTCAGTGTGGAACACACACCTCTTTATAGTGATCTCTATAGTTATTAGTGTGGGAGGTTCCATAACAGTAATATTGGTTAATGCCTGACTGTTGGAAGAAAAGTCTTCTTGAAAGTGAATACTTTTTGTCGGGTTTATCAAGTAACTACAAAACACCTGAAGTACATAGTATATGAAAGCTTGGATTTCTTAGCATTCATATGTATGACTTAATGACGCTTCATTTAAAAGAGAACTTTAGTTGTCATTGATCAGCGTGTTTACGTAGGCTACCATTGGAAGCAGCTGTAGAGCTGCGTTCTACCATTCTACTCCTTCATTCCTCCATAGTTATTATTTGATGGGTCCCACCTGAATGTAAGAGATGAGGTGACTGCTCCTTATAGGTCTCACGTAATGCATCACCTATACTTTCAGCTAAGGTCACACATAAATCTCATTTTATTCTGTCAAAACAACATATGTTGAAGCATTTGATTCAGGCATATACAGAAATAAAGTGAGAGGAGCAGGTTAGAAAGTCACAATGTAATGCCTAAATGTTGAAAAATATGCCCCTAGCTCATTCATTTAGAGTAAAGAGGGGAATGCATTATTCGGCAGGCCAGATTTTGAAGCTGCTGAGTTTTGCATCCCCTGTTTTTTGGGCCAAGATGACTTCTACATGTATGTAGTTCACCTGGTTTGGTTTAAAGATACCTACCTCTAGTACAGACATCATCGTTTGAAGTGCATGTAGGGGTCTATGTTGTACTTGCATAGGGACACAGAGACTATATAGCAGACAACTTAAAATATACGCTTATATTAGAACCTTAAATAGTTGTTATCTGAGTAACATCCAGTTTAATTCAAGAATACATTGTGAAGAAAATACATTAGTCATATCTTATATATTTTGGTGTTTGCATAAATGTCATTACTAATATCTCTAAAAAGCTTTGATTTTGTCCTACTACCAGTGCAATGATTATTGATAATGTAAGACACACATTTAAAATAAGTTTAAATAAAGTAAGAGGTAGCACAGATGGCTTTGGGTTTTCTCCTCAGCCCACTTCCTCTTGCAGTTTGAGAAAACAGTACACAACAATGTAACAATAACATCACTAATCTGGTCAGACTTATCAAGATACTTTTTCATGAAAAGTTGTAATACATACATAAACTGCTCAAAAAAAAAAAAAGGGAACACTAGAATAACACATCCTAGGTCACAATGAATAAAATATTCCAGTTGAAAATCTGTATTCACTACATACTGAAATGTGTTGAGAACAAAATGACATAAAAATGATCAATGTAAATCGAAATTATTATCCCATGGAGGTCTGGCAAACTCAAAATAGAAGTGGAAAATCACATTACAGATCCAACTTCAGTGGAAATTCCTCCAGACCAGTCAGAATGAGGCTCAGTAATGTGTGTGGCGTCTATGCGCCGGTATGACCTCCCTACAACGCC
>NW_007581518.1:0-8559 GCF_000690725.1 Stegastes partitus | reverse complement strand
TGTGCTCCAATCGGCCTGAAATTTTACACACGTGCTCCGAGTCTCAGCCAGAGCTCGTTTCCACCCCGGCCAACACGCACGCCGCCGCGGCTCACCACTAAACAGGAAGTGGCTCGCAACTAGGCCACACTTGCTCCGATCTGCCCCAAACTCGACATGCTGGATCACAGTCCCGCCGTGCGCGAAGGTCGACAAGCGTAGGGCGAGGACCCGTCCATCGCCGCTTGCGGCTTTAATTGTTTTTGTTTTCTTTTTAACAACAGAATAGGAGGTAGGCTTAATTGCTTTCTTGCTAAGTTAGATGCAAATACCACTCTAATATCAGTGTCTTAACCATAAAACTGGCATTAGGACTCGATAAGCTTAGATTAGCATAAAGGTTTCAAACAGCACTAGGCACAGTAATCTCCTGCAAACTCCGCTAGTTCTTTGAGCAACTCATGAAGTGCAGCAGGTATTTGGCCTAATTAGGCAGCTGTTAAAGGACATTTCCCCTCATAAAACCACAATTTGTTGTCATACATTTAAATTTTTCTTTAAATTTAACAAACATGCTGACCCCTATACAAATCCTTTGTTGGTTGTGGTTTTAAATGTAGCATACTAATATGAAAGTGTTATCAATCTTCTTTTGCAATTTTAGCAAAAAAGCAAATAAACACATGAACCAAAATTTCATACGAAGGATTTAAAGGTCCAGTTTGTAGGACTTAAGAGAGAACATAAATTGAATATAATATTAATAACTATGTTTTTATTATTGTTTGATCATGTTACCAATAATTGTGTTTTTGTAAGCTTGAAATTAACTTCTATTATCTACAGAGGGTTCTACGTTGTGCTGCCACGTTTCTACAATAACCGAGAAGAGACTAATCTTTTATGTTTTGCTTTAAACTGGCAGCCCTTGTAGGTTCTTCTACAAATTTGGAAAGAGAGGGTTGAGGGAAGGGTATTTCATTGGGTGCTGCCTTTTCTGCAGCCTCACTAAATACCACTAGATACAACTACTAGATACCACTAAATCCTGCACACTGACCCTTTAGATGTGCGACCAAATCAGACATATACAAGTATTCTTTGTATTGATAACATAATGTTGAACCTGATCTCACACCTGACTGTTTTGTGATCCTGAAAATGAATTTAAAAAAAAAAAAATAATAATAATTTTAATGCATTTCCACTTACCATTGTACTCAGTTGAAGTGATGGACGAGGCTATGGAGCCGTTCTCCCAGTCTCGCTCCATGTTCCTGCTGGACGCCCTGCTCAGCAGGGGGAATGACTCCATAGAGCACACAGACCCAGCCCTAAAATACACACCGATACGTCAATCCAAAAACGACAAGGACCCACAAGACTAAAACAGATTACCAACTCATCTCTGTGTTTATACACAGGAATTCTCACCTGTGTGATTCTGCCCCTCCAGAGATGACACTGTCTGGCTCAGTCGCCAAAGACAGCGTAGAACCTCGATAACTGCAGCTCAGATCAGCTGAAAATGGAGACAGAAGGATTTAGCACCAATTACTTTTGTAAACAAGATAACATTGTTGTTTGCTCAGTTCCACAACTGATCTACTGTATTTTCAGAACAAGCAAAGACCCAAATTTATACTATAAAGTTAACTTTGAACAGTTCATAACCCTGTAACACGAATGACAGAATGACAGATTGATCAAAAGGAAGGCAGACTTGGCTGCTGTAAAAAGACTCATTGATCTTTCTAGCATTCAATCCATGGCTGACTTCCAGAGTTTGTTACATAAACTATCGTTATCAGCTGTGTGCGCTTGATATCACATCATGCAGAGCAGGTTAGAAGGTTCACCTCCCCTGCAGCCTGCTGCTGAGCCCTGGGCTTTGATCAACATGGACACCTTCAGAGAATTACCTGCACAACACACATGCACAGACTCAGAGGACGACACAGAGCACACGAGTGAACTGAACGCACACAGCAGTCTGTCACATTACGTACACAAGCACACAGATCTAAACACACAATACTGAAGGCAACATGAAGAACTAGATAGTGCAAGATGTTCTTACGGGTGGTGGATACTTTGGAGAGGCTGCTGGACTCTTCCCGGTGCAGTGATTTAGGCCTGTTCCTGCGGGATTTAGTCCGTGGGCGAGGTTTGACCAGGCCCTGCTCCTCCATGAGGGCTTGCTGCTTCCTCCGCAGGTATTCCTGTTTAATTAGCTCTCGCCGCGCCTTCTCTTCCTCCTTACGAATACGGTCCTCTTCTGCTTTACGCCTTTAACAAAGAGAAGGAGTTTTAACACAGATTTCCACTCTGCTACAAAAACAAACCCTTACACACACCTTAGCCTCCTCATTCGTGTTAGCGTGTGTGAAAACGTACCGAGCCTCATCGCGCTTGAGTTCGCTCTCGACCTCTTGCTGCTGTTTGCGTACTCTTGCCTCCTCAGCTTTGCGCTGCTGTTTAAGGAGGAAGGCCGCTCGACGTTTCGCCATTTCATCCTCTGCCTTCTCATCATCCTTGAAGATAAAAAAGATGATCTTGATATGCTGCATCACAAGTCACACACAGAAGCACGATGTAAATGCAAACATGTGGACTTTACCTTAAAGAAGAAGCCCAACACATTCTTCTGTTCTCCTTCTGCCATGCAGTCTGTAACGTCTGTGCTGCCATCCTCCAGTGGCTCCTTCACCCCCGACAAGTCAACCTCAATAAGTTGACCCTTAGCTCTAGCAGAGTCATCCCCACCAACAAACTCTTTCCCTGAGCTGACAGCTTTGAGCTCCTGGCGTTCTGCATCCTGTGACACAGAGTTGGATGTGCTGGAGATGACCGGTGGGTCCTGTGATTGGGGTTTGTCTGAGGAGCGCCCAGTTCCTTCTCCGCTGCTATCGTGGACTCTGAAGGTGGTGCTTCTCTGAACGTTTCTATCAGTTCTGGAGCTCTCGGCGATGCTCCCTGTCTCAGGCTCTCCAGCAGAAAGTGCGCAGTCTGAGGACGGGACGCTTAACTTCGACGCAGACGTCTTGCTGTGTTCTTTACTCTGTTTCCACTGAGAGGCTTTGCCGCGCTGGCTGGAGCTAAGCTTGGGAGGACGGCGAGCGGGGACAGAGTTTCTGCCGCTGATATCTACAAAGTGAACTGCATAAGATCTGGAGTCTGAGGTAGAGAGTTCTGGTTGCGCTGTGTTGGGGTTTGTGCTTGGGTCTGTTTGTACACAGTCTGGAGGGGAGACCACACTCTGCTTCGTCAGGTCTGGTTGCACAGAGTCTGGAGGGGAGACCACACTCTGCTTCATCAGCAGGTCTTGCTGGAAGGAGAGCTGCATCATCTGCTGCTGAATAGAACTGATAGCTTCATTAAGTAGATCTATGGAGCGGGAGCACTCGTTCAAGTCGGGTTCAGCCATGCTATCTTCAGACATGGCGTTCAACCTGTTGTCTCGGTTCATCTGTCCTCCGTGTGTTTGACCTGCTCTTGCCTGCACCTTCAGAGCATCAAGACAGGAATCATCCCTGCAGGACTGTGTCTTTGATTTACTCCTGTCAGCAGCTGTTACCTCTGAGGATTCCTGGGAGTGTTTCAGTGGTAAAGGAAGTGTATCACTCCTCCCTCCACCCTTCTTAACAATGTTCAAGAACGCAGCTTTCCCCAGCTTTAGTCTCTGCCTTGCCGATAAGGTTTCCATCTTCTTCTTCTGATACTCTATTGCACGTCTTTGCTCTTCTAGCTGCATGTGAAGTTGCAGCAGCTCTGAAGGCACAACTGGAGGACTCGCCATCATATTCTTCCCCAACACAGTGCTAGGCTCCTTCCCCAGCCAACCTGAGGTGGGTTCACTCCTCAGTTGCCAGGGAGGGCAGGGGGCAACCTCAGAGCCATCTGGTGTGGTCTTCTGGGAGCTGCTGGTGCTTGAGTATCCATCACGGAGGCCAAGTTTCAGGAGCTTTCTCTCTGCAAAGCTCGTCATCTTGACACTGGCACTGCCTGAAGCGCTGCAGCTGCTCGCCCAAGATATGGTGCTGGGGCAAGGGCTCGAACGTCCGCTGCCATCCTCCTTATCCTCCCGCTCGCTCACCTTCAAGTCTTCCCTCAGTTTGGCAGACTCCCCTTCTCCCTCCCCAAACTCAGCCAAGTCTCCCTCCTCTAAGAACCTCCCCCTTCCTCTCTTCAGCACCTCTTTAGTCAGCTCCATCTGATCGTCCTCCTCATCGTCTTCCTCAAGGTCTGCAATGTCAGAGTCAGAGTCATGCCCAGCCTCCAGCACAGTGGAGAAAGGACTGTGGCAGTCTGACTCTCCTGACAAATGAAGGAAAAAGCCTTGAGGCTGTTTCGTCACAGACTGAGAGATGCCAGTTGAGCCCTCTGTGGGTGGCCTGAGAGATGTAGGGACTGATTCTACCATCAGTGTGGGTGTGCAGACACTTCTGCTTGACTCAGCCACAGGGGATTTTCTCTGTGAGGTGCCTGGGACACTGATAGTTGCTTTCCTCGCACCTGCTGCTGGTCTAAAGCGACTTTCACCGCTCTCCTCCTGCTTGTTCAGGCTGATGCTCTTCTCTTTGGCCGGCTTAGGGACGGCGGGCATCAAAGGCTCTAGATAGTAGCTGTCTGCCTGGTGATCCAGAGTAAAGGGACCCGTGTCAAGGCGGGGAGAGCAAGAAGTATTGGGAACCCTGGAGGTGGAGGCTGCACTCTGTATTTCCAGCTCATCCTGCTCCATGTCACTCCCAATTCTTTTTCGAGAAAAGGCAGAAGGGTGGATGACGGCAACCAGTTCCTCCTCCTCTATTTCCTCTTCTTCGTCCTCTATGCGCATGTGACTGAGTAAGCTTTGACCACTGAGTCTGTGCTGAGACAGACCTGATCCCAGCATGTGTTTGGGGGTAATGCTCATGATGTTAGAGGCTAAGCTGTCTTTGCTGATGGAGCGAGCGAGGCTGATACTGTCGGCGTCGTCCTCTCTGGCAAAATGCAGAGCGTAGGGGGCTTGCTGGGATAAAGGTCTGAATGGGGTAGTGGGACAGAGAGATAAATATGAGTTAGGTGAGTTCAGTTATAAGAATTTGTCTGTTATATTCTTCTTTGCTGCTACAGAAATTGTGATGACTGTAATCCCGTTGCTCACCTCGCCCTTCTCTCCGGCCAAGCCAATATGGAGCCCTGATGTTGTCCATCTGCGAGAGAGTTGGACCTATTTCTCACCACTGTGTGGAGAAAATATGATCCAGATTAGAAACACTGCAACTGGATTTTTTTCAACAAGATAACCTTTGGGGAGGAACTCCCTAGATGGAATATTGCACAGGCAAAGTCTATTATTTTCAAAGGTTACAACCAAACTTTCATACAACTTAACAACTTCCATCACCACCACAGATCCAAATGTTCCTCCTGCTCTCAATCTTCCCTTTCTCAATTCTCCTGTATGTTTAGCTGAAGTTCAGCAACAGTGCCACAAATCAAACACTTTACATCAAATGTCTATAAATGAGTTCCTGCCCAGCACACCGGATGGTTCTCCTTTTCCACACCTCGCCTCATCTTCCTCTTTTCTCTCTCTCTATATCATCTCTCTCAGGGTCCCTTGGGGGTCTACTGACCACAGAAGCCATTATTCATCCTGAAACCTTCCTAACACTGCAATCATCATCCTGCTCCAAAATCCCTGGTTACTCCTCTACAATAAACAGTTAATCTCATTTGAAGCTGTGGTCCTTCCTCAAAAAAAGACCTTTATTTGTGACTTGAGGCAGCAGCAGCTGCAGAGCGTGAGTAAATATTTGCTTATATTACCTGAAGTGCTCTCCTCAACCACCTTCTGTTGTCTCTGTCTCAGGGGAAGTAAAGGGTGAGATGGGCTTGTTGAGCTTTGTTTAGTGCTGTAAGAGAAAGATGGAGAGATCTGGGTTTTGTCTTTGGAAACGTGCCACCGCATGTTTAGCGCAAAGGCATTTATAATATGACAGCAGTGAGTATCATGAAAGTGCTTTGGTAATCTACAGTAAAAATAAGCAAAAAATACCAGATTTAAATGTATATCACACACAAAGGTGTTCAAATTTTTACTAACTAAAGTATGAGGACTAGGAATGTAATATGTAATTTCCTTAAGTTCTATACTCAACAATACGTTTTACATTACAAGAACACAAATATGCAAATGGAAAAATTCTCAATAGACAGGTGGTGCCGTAAAACAATTGTATTGAAAAGCAGCATTAAGAAGTAAATCTGCAACTTGAACATTAATCTGTGCTGCGTTTCTGTAAAGCTTCTACTACTGTATGATACCTGAGGTCAGGGCTCGGTGGCGTGGTCAAAACGTCTGCAGAGTTTGATGATGTCATGAAGCTTCGTTTGGTAACGTTAGAGATGGGCACATAGGATCGAGAACTTTTAGGCTGCAGCAACAGTCTCACTGTGAAAACAGCAGAAGGGGATACGACCCGTTAAAAGAGCGCCTCTAACACAGCAAAATGCTGCAGCTACAATTTAATACACAGTGGAGTGTATGCTGTACCATCTTTGACTTCCTGGAGATCCCTGGGCTGTACAAAGTCTGGCTTCACATTCTCAAACCACCAGAAAAGCTCAGCAATGAAGACCATGACATTATTCTGCAAGACATAATTAACCAGGTCAGGATTGATAGCAAGACGTGACAATAAAACACTTGAGTCTGTTTCTTTAAGTGAGGCTTTGTCATTTTCGCTGAATGGTATAGTGACAGAATAATGACAAGTTGAGTTTCTCTTCAGTTGCTTTAAAGACAAATTAACAGATTACTGGACTGTAGATAAACGGCACTACAAGAATAAAACTATGAACATCTCTCCTTGAAAAGCATGGTGTGCTCATTTCATGTTTTATGCAGTCTAACAGTTGCACAAGCAGAGTGATAATGTTGGCAAAGTGGCAGAGTAATGTGGGTTAAACTGCATTAAATATCTGATATTAGCTACCATTAGCCACTATAATCTTTTGGTTCCGCCAAACGAAGTAGCAGTGAAACCCATGAATATGCTGAAAGAGATATAAAATGTAAATGTATTCCAATAAAACTACAGCGGCAGTATTAGTTCAAACTATTTAAGCTTTGCAAATTTTACTTTAAAATCGCAATCAGGTAAGTGACAAAGAAAGAGTTTTTAGACTCACCTTTAGTACTGGTGCAGAGTACAGCAGGTCCTCAGGTTTCAAATAAAAACATTTGTTCAGGTACTCAGTAGAAAACTCACTCAGTAGCTGGATGTTGTACACACTGTCTGCTATGGAGGGAACCTCCTTCAGACAGATATCTGCATAGAACAGGACAACAATGGTCAATACTTTCACACTAATACTGTGCATTATAATAGCTTAAAGGTATATCAAGAGCTGTGAGCAGTTTGAGAAGTTTAAAACTGCCTCTATAAACCCTCTGACGGTCTCCTGACTCTAGCTTCAAACTTAACACCCAAACATGACAACGATTTCTGCTCAACTATCTCAGATTTTCCCAATTCTTTCAATGGTATAAAATCTGGATATTCATAAAGATATTTGGGAAATTTTAGCTTGATTTATCAAATACTGCCTAAGATTTGAAACATTTAAAAATGCCACAATTTCAGGACATTTTTGTCACACATTGAAATTGAGGCTATGTTTGGGTGACAATATCTCAAGCACTTTTAAAGATGGAAGTCTGACATTATCACTGTTATTTCTGATCATGCTGTTAATTCAGAATATTGGACCAGTATATTAAACAGTCTGATTATGGCTGAGTTCATATATGAAAATAATGAAGCCATCATGAAAAGTCCCATCTTTGAGCAAATATGAACAAAAACATGTATAATGCATTAATCAGCTAGTCATATTTTCTGAACCATATGTAGTTGTATGTCACAATACAAAACAAAACATACAGAACTTTTTTAAGATGAAATACTTTGTCACAAAAATGAGAAGAAAGGTACTGTTGTTGAACTTTCACAACTGATTGTGCAGATATGACCTACTGTATTGCTGCTAACACTTTGATAGATAGCCTAATCCAAGTAGAACAGAGTTTCAACATGGTTCTGCTAAGAAACTAGGAAAACATTTTTTTTTAATGTGAGTATATTCATCATTTTCAGCCCAACTTTGTAGGCATAAACCTTGGTTCGGAGAACACCTGTCATGTAGTTTTGTGTAATTTCTTTGGCAATTACCACTGTGACATGCAACTACACATGGTTTAGAAAAGATTCCTAACAGACTTAAATTTCTTTTTTGTTCATGGGTGCTCAAAGATGGGACTTTTTTTTTAAAGACTGACTTTTTTCAATCGAAAACGTCACACATTAAATTTCAAATTTCCATAGTTTATGTTACAAAAAGGTTTCAAGCAAATCTGAGATGGTCGAGCAGAAGGCCCCTGATGATTTGAGATGGAAAAACCCAGCTGTATTTTTCCAAAATGGTCAACAATCCTGTTAGAGCAGGGGTCTCGAACTCCGGTCCTCGAGGGCCGCAATCCTGCAAGTTTTAGATGTTTCCTTCTTCCAACACACCTGATTCAAATGATCA
>NW_007581517.1:0-8839 GCF_000690725.1 Stegastes partitus | reverse complement strand
GTGTGTTAACCTGCATATGACAAATAAATTAATCTGAATCTGAACATCACTTTGACTCTAAAGCAGAGGTTTAACACAGAGAAATTCGACTTCAATATCAGTCTTTCTTACTCTTCTAACGCTTTTCCTAAATCCCTGCTTTTGAGGTATTTTTTTTTCAACAAAATCCCATCTTTGACTTCATTTGCATTTACATTTGATGCAGCCAACGCAGTATATGTTGATGAATTATGCAAAAAACATGATTTCAAACAGTTGACAAAAGAAATGTTGTGTCTGTACAAAGAACAGAGCAGAAGCACAAATTTGCCTTTTGTTTTTTTGTTTTTTTTAAAGAACCAGCCCCCTTGTTGGACATTAAGGCAAAAGCGGTGGATGAGATGATGGAGAGAATAAAGAAAGGCATCGTCCTGAGGCCCTTCAAGAAAGTGCAGGTTAAAAAAACTACACTGTGTAATTACTTTTTTTTTTTAGGGAATTTAGATGATCTTGTTTAAATGAACTGATATTAAAGCACAAAGAAATAACTAATAAACATTGTCTGATGACTTCTTGGCTCACAGGAGGACGACAGCTCATGGAAGGTCAGTTCATCTTGTATCAGTTTGTTTTCATATCTTAACAGTGTTTAGAGGAAGATTTTTTTATTTTTACCAAATTCAAAATCTTCTCACAGGACCAGAGAAGTGAAAACAGAAAATCAGCCATCGTGGAGTTGAAAGGAGTGCTGGTAACAATTAGAAAATCTAATTTCACTATTGCTTTAATTTTAAAACCTTTATGGCGACTTGAATCTGATCCATCTTTGACACACCAGGACAACATTAAACGGCAGCACCTCCGCAGAGTGCCTTCCAAGAGGGGAATCAGCCGAAACGTCGGGGAGGCAGAGCTCCTGCAGGTGCTTCAGAGGAGGAGGAGGGCGATGGGAGAGAACCAGGACTCAGCTCAGACACTGGGTACGCTGACCTGTCCTTGTCCATGTTTATTTTCTGAAGTGGGCTTCTGTTATTGTTGCTGTTTATTCATTGTCTGGTCTCTTGTGTGCAGAAACATGCTGTAGCACAAGTCATCTAGCAAATACTTTGCTTCAAGGGGCAGTTTGGTTGTTTATTAAGCTTATTGGAATGTGGTTTACCATCATTTATAACTGTGCCTAACACAGCATCACAGATAGCTGTATTTTTACAAAACTAAGAATCAAAATAATTGCCCTTTAGAATATATTTTTTCCCCCAATGAGAAGCAGCAGCTCAGCAGTGAGTATCTGAATACTAAGAAAGCAGAAATTATGGAAGCTGTTGTACTGAGGATGATGATAATTCATATAAGATTTTGTGGCTTTTGAATGTTTCGCAGAAAACAACATGCTTCTATTTTGTACAATCATTTTTCAAGTGATTCCATGCTTTTGTTATTATTTGTTTGCATTTATATTTATTAGTGCTTTTTCATCCAGGTGTTGTTATATATGAAATTTAAAATGAGTTTAAAAATAAAGATGCAAGAGTATAAAGGAAGCATCAGATCAGTTCCAGGCCCAAACATGTGATGCTCTGCCTGCATTTAACTATCTACTATGTTTACAACCAGAACTAAAGTCTTTATTCAAACTCAGCTGTTAAAGCTCATCCTGTACTTCTCATTTTTTGGAATCGTGTCTGAACTGAGTCTGTGGTGATCTCTGGACAGATCCCCAGCCACGCTCGCAGTGCGTCCCAGCAGCAGGCGGCGCTCCCTGGGCAGGTGAGAGCAGCCAAGCCCCTGTGCTCCGGAGGCTGAAACAGAACAGGGAGAAGAGAGACTCTCGCATCAGAGCGTCGGCACTGATCGTCAGTCAAGAAACGTGATGGCAGTCAGACGAAGAAGTACAGCTTTTTAGATAATGTAGCTGAGTTATTATTATTATGCAGTTTTATACAATGATGAACCAAAGCTCAGTTTGTTGACCAAACTGTGCCTGTGGAGATGTTTTTTACCGTCAACTTTGCTTTGATTTGAAAGGAATCCTCTCCATTTTTGCATATTTACTGCAGTAATATATAAATGCATTGCTTCTGTGTTCCTTCTTTTAGTAGGAAACCACTGGTTGATCTTGGGGTCTATACTGAAAAGTTCAAATAAACCGGAGCTGTAATCATCTCACTCTCAGAAAACAGTTCTTGATGTTTGTTTTATCCTCCTAAGTGCACCAGACGGGAGGGGTAGATTGCAAACAGATATCAAATCTCACATTCATGGCTGGAGAAAAACAAAGAAAAGCATTTTTTCAAATGCCATTTAACCCGCGTCTGCAAAAAGCCAGTACTTATTGCGTGTCAAAGGAAATGGAGCTCTTTCAGCCGTATTTAATGGCCAACATCATTCTTTTTGGGAGCCTCGGTTTCAGCTGATCTAAGTGCAAGTTACAGGAATTTTTTTTTTTTTTTATGCGACAGAAAATAGTTGAAAAATAGCCTAAGCCATTAAAAAAACACTCATATGAATACCCTTGCGCACTTCTCTCCCAAGGTGTCTGTCTCTTAAAGCTCGATCCAGCAGAAGAATGGGAGCTGCCATTTATTTAGGCACATTAAAGCTGTCACACCCAGAGCCCCGAGGTGTTGTTGAGATAAGAGCCTCAGGTGATCTGTAGCCTCCATCCTGAAAGTTCTTTCAATGCATCAGGTCGCCTTTTGTTTTCTCACCTCCGCACTGATACTGTATGTGTGCACGCATGCATGAGTGAATACGTTCACCTTCACACCACGCTATCTACCTACCTACCTTTGTTAAAAGCATTTGAAAAGAGGATGAAATAACTCTCACCTTTGACTCTGACACCATTTTAGTGTCTTCACACTGTTTCACATTATATATTTACTTTATTTAGCTCTTTACTCGAAGGTCTGCCTTTTCACTTTCAGGCATACATTTTTTATTGTTTTCTTCCTCAATCTTAAAGGTGTCAGCTTTTGAGACGTATGTGCCGCCCCCTCCTTGGTTTTAAATCCATGCACATAAAAACAGCGTGAAAGAGAGAGTCCTGAAAACGATGCTCAGTGCTGCAGGTTCTTCTATTAGCGAGGCTGCATTCATGACTCACACAAATACAGGATCTTAATGGCATCAGTTCACTTTCTCTTAACATATTTTCCTTGACCTTCAGACGTCTGCATATTGTTAGATCGCGTAAAATCAATTAAATATTCATGTTTAATTGCTGTATTTAACAGCAAAGACATGCAAGCATGCTCATAAAGCATAAAGCTGAATGTCACACCCTTTAACCGCTGGTGACACTGTGAGAGGACAACGTTTCTTCTCCTTTTAAAAATTCTGCTCTTGTGTTTTCCAGGTTCCCAGCAGATTTGACTCTAGCTCTAATCATGGCTTTCACTCAGCCCACTTCTGGGTAATTTGTTTCTGACAGGAACTCTCCTATCCGTAACCTGTGGTCACCAAAGCGACGAAGCCTGATTCAAATGTAACTGAGACAAAGACGGAGCCTTTTGAGGTTGAGCCAATTTATAAGCCTCAGACCTTAAAACTATACTTTGACTGGATTTATCAACTCTCTACAAGGGGAGTGGCGCTTGCTATCAATAGAATTACACAAATATGCAGATTTTTTTTTCCAAGTATGGGTTCTGTGTTCTGATCATGGGGTTAGCTCTGGGCCAGGAGGGACACACTTTTGCACTTACATCTTAGCAAACACAGAAAACCAAAAGAATGTTGTTTAGCATTTTTCCAGACCTCTGAAACCCAAATAACATCAAGCCTATTCTTATTCCCAGGTCATTAAAGAAATACACACACTATTTGGCGTCAGTGCTACCTCCATCAATACAGGTGTTAAAAATGGACGAAGAAGGTGACCTTTTATTCAGGAGAATGAGCTCCATGCTCCATTATTTTCTCCATTTAGTTTCATTTTATTTTGTGAAGGCAAACTTCTCGTAACCTGAAAAGGAGTGACGACACCAGCAGAGAATGTTTAGTCTTGTTTTGCATCTATTTCTGACGTTCCTGGTCATCACATTACCCGGGATGTTGGAAAATGATCCTTAAAGCTACTCGGTGAGTTCGAACATGATCCTTAGGAATTCTGACAAAGTGGCAGCATGTGACATCCCTGAATTGTTCAGTTTGTGGAGTGGATGAAAAACATAGAAACAAACAGATCCTACTTTGCTTCACTTGACAGTTTGTATTATATAAAGACACAGTAAAAAAAAAAAAAAACCTGACTGAGTAAGAGAACTATTTATTACTTGATGTATTTGACTGATTGTAATTTTGACCTATATGTTGAGTAATAATCTTGACTTAAACAAAAAGGTTCATTAATTTACCTAATTAATTAATTAATCAAAGACCAGAAAATGAATCTGCAACAACTTCTGATACACGGTGGATCAGTCAGTGTGCTGGTTTCCCATCGTGGTAGTGAGCTGGTACATCTTTGCAGCACCTCATACCATGGAACAGATAAATGACTTTTGTTCATCAGGACTGAAGTCAAAGTACGGCTCAGGGACACACTGCACTTCCTGGATAGAGAAAGAATAACAACAGCCTATACAAATAAACTAGCAAACTTTAGAGAGGATGTTTATGGTGTGTGTGAAAGCAGCATTTACATACAGCGGCTCATGTTAGTGTTACATAAACATACAGCCTTGAAAATAAGTGTTAGACGACCTGCTGTTTTTTACACAACACTGATTATTTAGTTTCAGCTTTATCATAATGGTGACATAATGACAGCATAGTTTAAAAAAAAACAAAACACGAATAAAGTGCTAAAATAATGAAATAATGTAGTAAACTGTGTTTTAAAATATTAGAAAAATTCCCACTAGACAGTGGAGAACATTTTTTGTGTCGAATTAACTAACAAACATTTTACAACTGCCCCAAAAATAATCTCAAGCATTTATTTCATGAACGCTTCTGGTGCTGAACTAAAATTGCAAAATGTCATAGAAAGAAAGATGCGAGGTCATACAAAAAGCTGAAAAAGAAACTAAAGAAGATGCTGTTATTTGAACTATTACACAGCAATTATTAATAACAAATGATGTGAGAGCCTGGCACACCTTTCCTTTATCAAGAATGTGTTTGATGCTCGAATCTACAGTAAACATGAGTAATTTCTTGCTCAGCATTAAAACATATTAAAGTGGGAAAGATTTTTTAATTGTTTTACCCATATTTGGCTCAAGGACTGAAAAATTTGGATTTGTGGCTGTAAAAAGATATTAGTTCACTCAAACTACAGCGTGCAGACCTGAACCACATCGTATCACAGTACACACTGATGAGTGGGCAAGCATAGACAACCTCTGAAAGTTAGAATAGAATAGAATAGAATAGAATAGAATAGAATAGAATAGAATAGAATAGAATAGAATGCTTTTATTGTCATCACAAACAAAATACAGTGAAATTAAAAGACAACTCCAGTGGTGCAAAATACAAGCATAAAAGACAAATAAGAATATATACATTTATTTACAAAAGGAGCCAGGAGGAAGTACATACAGTTTATTCTACCAGACGGTAGAATAAATATGATGCACTGATGAGGTGAGAACACTGTGGTAAAATGGGGAATAGAAATATATAAATAAATAATTATAAATAAATGACATATAATATATATAAACTACATAATATATAATATAATACAGTATAGCATAATACAAATAATAAATATATATGATAAATAGTACAGACTATAGCAGTGATCTCCAACTCCAGTCTGTGTGAGCTGCTGTCCTGCAGGTTTTAAATGTTTCCGTACTGAACCACACCTGACTCAAATGAATGGATCTCCAACAGCTTGTTGTCAAGTTCAACACAAGTCTGTTAATGATCCGTTAATGTGAGTCAGGTGTGTTGCAGTATGGAAACGTCTAAAACCTGCAGGACAGCAGTTTATGAAGACCGGAGTTGGAGATACCTGGACTATAGATGTGCATTCAGTACCCGTATTGCACTTGAGTAGAACGTGTTGGTGAGTCTGGATGTGCGGGCCTTGATGGACCGGTTCCTCTTTCCTGAGGGCAGCAGTGAGAACAGGCTATGCCCGGGGTGTGACCCATTGAAGGTGAAGCTTCTGGCCCTGCGCAGACATCTGGTGTCGTAGATGTCTGACAGAGAGGACAGCTGTGCTGCTATGATGCTCTGTGCTGACTTCCTGACTCTCTCCAGAGCCTTCTTGTCAGCCTGAGAGCAGCTCCTGTACCACACTCAGATGTTGTGGGTGAGGATGATCTCTCTACAGAACACCTATAGAAGGACAGCAGCAGTTCCTGGGACAGGTTGACCTTTCTCAGTGACCTTATGAAGTACAGACGCTGCTGTCCCCCTGGATGAGAAGAGGAGGGGAGATCCTCCCTCTTCTGCCTGAGGTCCAGCACCAGCTCCTTAGTCTTTGAGGAGTTGAGTGCCCAGTTATTGAGGGAACACCAGGTAGTGAGGTTCAGGACCTCCTCTCTGGAGGCCGTCTTATCATTGTTGTGAATCAGCCCAGATAATAATGTCTGATGCTGAGGATGTGGATTCTCCTGAAACAAATCCAGCTGAGACTTCTTGCTACAGGTAAGTTAAACATTGTAGTGACTCACATAATTTGTGTGTTTTAACATGAATTTTTAATTTCCCAACAGTAAAAACATGGACTTGTATGCAGCAGATGTTGAGGAAGAGGACGACGAGCTAGTTGCAGTCAATGTGGAGAATTTCCAACACACAGCAGTGTCAAATGAACTTCTGTGCGTGGCACTAATTGTTCTAAAAGTGTGACCTGTCGGGGATATCCACTAAGTAGATCATTTTTTGTCATTACAAGGAGGAAATGAACATTACACTACCTGACCTTGTGGCAAACTTGTCCCTTGCCATTGATCACAAAACAATCAGCAGGTCAAGGTCCAGTGTTTGGGATGGAGCAGTCAGAGGTTTTAAGCATACAACATGTTCTGAAACCTGTGACATGCTGGTCAGATTTACTGATGATGCTGGTGTTTTTGAGGAGGGAATTGACACAGGTAGTCCAAGAAGATAATTTTTAACTCTGCTAATGAAACACTTGAAAGACCGGCCCATTTTTGATGGACCAGAAGGACATCGGTTCTTGGTCTACAATGCAAATGGTATGCATAGGGTTGGATGTGTACTATACTAATGGTTGATGGTTGATAAATGATAATTAAACATATATATCATATGGCATATGCTTTCCCCCTCAGTATCTTAAAGTATATAAAGTATTGTGTGTTTTAATGTTGCAATATGAATTCATTCACAGCTGTCAGGGAGGATGAATACTTCCTGGCAGGAAAGATGATTGCAGTGTCAGTTGTACGTGGAGGTCCAGGACCCCGTTTCCTGTCAGAAGATTTTGTGCATTATCTTGCTGGCCAGCCTTCGTCCAGATCAACAGCTAATTTAATAATCGATGAAGACATAGGGAAAGCTTTGCGAGAGGTGAGAATAGCGTAAAGCTACGATGTGGTAGGACAGAGTTTTACATTGTTCCTGTTGTGTTGTAGGACAGTAATATCACATACACAGAATTTGCTTCAATTTGTAGTTTTTGATAGGGTAGGGTTACACCAGGCTGAATAAAAACATGCAAGGATATACAGTTATTTACTGAGATGTTTGTGTTGTTTTTTGTGTCTTTTAGATTGAGAGTGTTGCTTCATTGGATGTTCTACAAGCATGTATCCTGAGACGCAGCACAATGTTACAGACAGCAGGCTGTCTGAGGCATGTGGCTGCTGTGGAAGAAAAGAAAGGAATCGTGGCAGACTACCTCCGATGGTGTATTATTGACCGCAGCTCATCTGTAATTAATAGGTAAGATCACTTTGTTATTTTTATTTTTAAAGTAACACGCAACTAACCCCAAATTAACATTTGTTTAGATGGATTGTAGTTATCGGGAAGAGAACTTCGAACAGTTTTCTTTAGATAATTTCTATGCAGTTGCCACGACACAGCAGTGAAACAGTATTTGTGTTCACTTTGTAGATTCAAACATGGTCTTTCAGTCCTTCAGTTTTTGACTGCACTACAGCAGCACCCTTCTTTGCTGACTCCTGTCCTGTGCCACTCTGAAGAGCCGCTCACTGGCTTTGAACTTGAGGGACTCTTTAAAGCAGCGGTTCTCAAACTTTTCGAGCCACGACCCCCAAGATAACAGAAGTTTGTGTTCATGACCCCCCAATTTGAATTTTTAATATATCATGGGTAATAACTTTGTTGTTCATGCACTGATATTAAAAATGAATGTGTTAATGCCACAGATTAATCTCTTTACATCAACTTTCATTTGAATGAATGAATGAATGAATTGAATTTATTTTAAACAAATGAAAGGGAAAAAGAACATAACAACAAAAGAAAATAATTTTGAAAAGGGCATTAAAAAAGAATAATAATATCGCATAATCAAATCATAATATTAACAAATTCAAAAAAGGAGTGGAAGAAGTATACACTTTTAATTTTGACAGCCCCAATACGAATTTATTTGAATAATGTAGGCTTTTATTATTATTATAATATTTTTTTTACAATGATCTGGTGACCCCCTGATATGATCTTGGGACCCCCAGTTTGAGAACCACTGCTTTAAAGGACAGTCTTGATATCCAACCACAGAAGACAAAAGCCAATAAGGACAAAATTAATTGGCTTACAGCAAAAGTGGACGGGTCTTCTGCAGCTGCCAATCAGAGCTCGGCCCAAGGTCACATGATCACGAAAAGGGGAGGAACTTTGACCAGCGCCAGTTAGCAGCCAGCTAGCAGCCAGCTAGCTGTTTTCTGTATTATTTTCT
>NW_007581516.1:0-9072 GCF_000690725.1 Stegastes partitus | reverse complement strand
CTTTACAAGCAGATATGAGGCATCATTATAGAAAACATCACAGAAAGATAACATCTGCATGACACATCTACATAGTAAAAAACAAACAAACAAAAAAAAACAAGAAATAGTAGCATGGGCCATCTGACAAACATACTGTATCCACACCAGCATCTTAACTGGAGTCATCAGAAGAGGAACCAGAGAGCTCAAAGCCTATATCCAGTAATGAATGCCTTAAATCAATGTCACCGTTCAACCACAAGAGGGCACAGCAGATTTTGTCAAACAGGAGTTTGGATGGAAATTAACTATGTCTAGATTTAATATTATATTCGTCTGTTTATTCAGTGAACCCCACTCCCAAGACCTTTATTAATGAATAAATGTTATCACTGTAGTGTCAACATGGTCCTGGATTTATTCTTTAAAACCTGGTTCTTCCATTGAGACCACAGAGCTAACCACTGCATCACCAACCAGCCTGACATGACATTTATTATTGTTTTAAATAAACTTCTAAATAGACATTGTTCTCCTGTTTGGTGATTTGTCCTCTTGAGCTGCCTTTACCTTTGACCACACAGCAGTTAAACAGCTTGCTTTATGCATCACTCAGGGACAGACTGACACTGAAGTTTGTGACGACTTCTGAAGTCACCTCGTGGATGGTTCTAGTTTCTCCATTGGTTCTGTGAGTGGCTGCTTGATGTAATCACGAGCATCTGTGACACCAGTGTCTTCCTGGGTTACTTAAGGGCTGAGTTGTCAAATCACTCTTTGCTTCCCTCCACATGTAACACACTGGTCTGGCTATTATTCATTTAGGATGTTTGCATTTACAACACAGATATAATCCACGCATACATCACAAGCACACACATCACTCACTCTATGTATTCTCACAACCCCATATTGGTTTGGCTTGAATTTGGTTTAATTTAAGTGAATTGAAACAAGCGGAGAAGGGCCACACCAGCAGGGGGCGCTGGAGCTGCAGGAGTCAAGGTCTTCGGTGGCTCGGCTATGACGCCACTCTGGTGGGCGGAGCCAGTGGACTTGAACCGGGAAGTTGTACGGCAGGTAACAGGTGCTGAGAAAACTTGGATTAGTGGACCGATGGGGTTGGGCAGAGCCGTGAACACTCAGAGTTTTCTAATGTGGATTTTAAGTTATGAACTGAAGCAGCTGAAGCAGATTAAAAGTTCATGATGCCATTGGCGCTTGGAGGCAGAGGCGATTGTAGGTTCTGAGGTGTCCCAGGCGCAGAGGTTCATGGATAAAACATCACAATAGAACATTAGCAACTATAAGATTATTATATTATCAAAAAAGGACCAAATGTAAATTTTCACATGTAGAAAAATCCAGACTGCTTTTTACTCTATAACAATAATATTTACAAATATGTACTCACTCCGAAGGGGCTTCATTGTTTTGTGTGACAGATGTGGCAGGAATGCTCAAGAAAAAGTGTTTTGTAATTTTTTAGATATCTGTACTCCTGTTGAAAGAGTGACTCACGAAAGGGTCACGGATGCAATATTGATCAAGTGACAACTGATTTACTGGTCACATGTAATTCAATTTTAGTAATAAATGGAACATTATAATAATCATATATAGGACTATAAATCTGTCACGGCGTAATTTTTATGCAGAATGATGACGTTTAATTTGAAGTGCACTTAATTTCGGTACTTTATTCAAGAAAATATTATGATTATTCCACCACTCATAAAATATACCAGTCAAAAGGTGTTGAAATTTTTGATTGATACTGGAAATCCTATGACTACAACCTTGTAAGTGTCATACAGCACGTGGAGCTCGTGAGTAATATATAAGAAAGACAAAACAAAGCAATTTCATTTTCAGTTTAAAGATAATATTTTAATCAGTTATCAGGATAACACAACATATAAAGACACATCCATCCATTATCTATACACCGCTTAATCCTCACTAGGGTCACGGGGGGCTGGAGTCTATCACAGCCGACTTAGGGCGAAGGCAGGAGACACCCTGGACAGGTCACCAGTCCATTGCAGGGCCACACTTAGAGACAGACAACCAAGCACACTCACATTCACACCCACGGACAATTTAGAATCACCAGTTATCACCTCAGCATGTTTTTGGACTGTGTGGGAGGAAGCTAGAGAACCCGGAGTCTCACGCTGCACGGGGAGAACATAGAGACTCCACACAGAAAGATTCTGGTGCCCCCACCAGGACGCGAACCGACAACCTTCTTGCTGCAAGGCAACAGTGCTACCAACTGCGCCACCCAAAGACACACCCATTGTTCATAAATAAATAAATAAATAAATAAATAAATAAATAAATAAGCAAGTTAAAATAGGCAAGAGTTACGCATTTTGTAAAAACCTGCTGGCTGCAAAATACATATGTGACATAGAAACAAGAAAGTACCTACATAAACAGCATGTTCAATACAAAGGAGTATAAAATTCAGGATTTGATCAGGACAACAATTCTTTGCTATTAAAACGAAATGAATGTAGCGACCTGATCATTTGATTAAAAAATACTCTTTGGGACTTTTCATTTGACGTTGAACAGCTTGCTCATGAAGTCACGTCTCTCACATCTCTTTCGCGTCTTCAGTTGCTGAGAAAAGAAAAACAGAAAATTATTTTGAGTCTCAAAAGTGGACTTGAACATTATCCATGATTAGATCCATCACTAGACTCAAAGACTGTTCAACACACTAATGTTTCTGAGTGCATTTGTGAGTGAATCTTACCTGACATGATCCTCAGGATCACTTTCTTCACCCAGGGTGGCACTGCAGAACAAAGCAATAACAAGAGATGTACGTTTTGACAAAGGCCTGATGCCAGAGACAAGAAGCGACAATGACATTATGTCAAAGTGCCGACATCATCACTTATGAGATGCAATGAAGGCTTTGGCTCTTACATGATCTCAGTCTCCTCGCAGTGGGAGTTGGCAGAAATCAGCTCCACATTCTCAGTGTGGCGGCCGATGATTCTGCTCTCTGTCTGGGTGAAGCGACAGTGCAGCTCCACTCTCAGACTTCTCAGACTTCTCAGACGCATCCCTGTGAAGAAGCAGGAGTTGCATATGGTCACAAAGTACAAGAGTGTCAGCTGATAACTCTTAATGCATTGAGGAAAAGAGGACAGCAGAAATCAAACAGGAAATTGCTGTTGCAATGTTGTAGTCCAACAACTTTGCAGTTTTGTTGTAAAATGACCTAAAAGCAGTTTCAGCAGCCGTGAACTGAATCCTTGATGTGGACTAAATGAGTTACAGTTAAATCAAAGTGGAAAAAGAGCAGAAGTGAACAAAAACTGTTCATCTGTAAACACACAGCAAGAAAACAGCTTCAAAAGCGAGACTCTAAAATAAACACATTTCAACTAACAAAGAAACGTAACAATGTTTTTAAATGCTGTAAAGCACTTTGCGTTGCTCTATTGTATGAGAAGTGCTATGCAAATAAAGTTTTATTTAATCTGATTTGAAGTAGAAAAGCTTACCTCCAAAGATGGCCCGTAAGGCAAAGAACACAACAATGGAGGTGATGATGACTCTTGTGCCTTCCATTTTGATTTAAAAAATTCTGCAATAGCTAACGATGAAAGAATGTTCTTCAGATGTCGTCAGATGAAGCTTGAGTGCTAAACAAAGTAGAGAAGGTATGTTATTCTGCAGTATTTTGCTTTCCTTCAGTTCCCTTTCTCCACTACTTTTCTTCTTCTGAGTTCAGCTGCTTTCTCGCGCTCTGCTGTTTGCCGTTTCAGTCTAGCACTGAAGACGCCGTCCTTTTGAAGCCTTCTCCCTGAAATGGTTCCTGGTTCAGGCAATCTGGGACTTTTTGCAGCTAAGCGGAAATTTCCACTGATAAAATTTCTCATAAATGAGAAAATTTGAATATTCTCACCCAGCATTCCACTGGTACTACCATGCACGGTATGATGTGGCCCAGGACGATCTGTTACTTCCTTTTTGTTTCCTTGTCTCTGATTTATCATGGTTCAGCATTTGTCACTCATGCTGAGGTATCATTTGGAAAATCATTGTGACTAAAGCTCTGTAATAAATTGACAGATGTGGCAGGATTGCTCAAGAGAAAGTAATTTTTTTATATCTGTACTCCTGTTGAAAGAGCAGACACCGTGACTCACGCTAGGTTCACGGATGCTATATTAATCAAGTGACAACAGATTCACTGGTCACATGTTATAACAAGAACAGTTAAATGCAATATCAGAATGAGTAACTGATAAATTTTACCCTCCGGTTTTGTCATCTAAAATTTCCCCCTCCGGTTTTGTCATCTAAAATTTCCCCTTCAGGACGTCTTTGCACCATTGCCGTTAGCAGATCTCTCACATACTCAGACATCTGCTCATCAAGACAGCGCCCAAATTCTACTCCGAATGCACTGCCAGGTTTATTGCTTGTATAATAGTGACAGGTTTCTGTTACTTCCTTTTGTTTCTTGGCCCTGATTTACAGAGATGTACTGTATAGGGGCTGCATAGGTTTAAGGGGGTTCATGGTTGTCACTGCAAAATGTATAATGTAAATGTATAAGTATAGACATTTGCCCCCTTTTCTGACGGGGCTGCAGGCAATTGCCTGGTGTGCCTGTCCTGATGGGATGCCTCTGCCTGGAGGTTGGATTTGACTGCTAGGAGCTCTTAGTGTATTTTAATATTGTCTGAGGAGGATGAAAAGGGATTTTCCAGAGTACCGGCTCTTGAGATTCAGGACCCGTCATTGTCAACTTCCAGTCCACTTTGGTTTGAACGCTGCGGTTCTACTTTAAAGACTCATCTGCATGATCATGGTTAGAAGATAAGAACAAATCTCCAAACACTGAGTTTTATAACCTGCATGAGAGGTCTGTGATGAGGAGATGAATGGCAGCGGTGATGGTTGGATCTTAGGAGGCTGGTGTAGCAGCGTGGAGCGGCACAATGAAGGAATGAACGCTGCCTCGGTTATAAAGCAGCTCAGTGGGTGGGCTGGACTGAAGGATGGGACGACTGGACAGAAAAGGAGCCTTGTGATGCCCTGACCACCTGGCTGTATGAACTAATGCAAAAGCTCTTCATATCTTTTGACCAGGGAGTTTGAACAGATGTGGACAGCAGTGAACTATATGCGCATTCAAGTTGTCCTGTTTTTTTTTCAAAATGAGATTGATGAATGGGTTTAAAGGTGAACTACATTTAAATTGTCAAATATTTTAGAATCTTAACCAATAGTACAGTCTTTCTAAAATGTTTGTTCTAATTGTTCCTAAAAGTAAATGACTTTCTGCAATGATTTAGAGGTAATGCAGTTTGGATTTTGGATTCATAGGACATTGAAGTGATATTGCACAGGTGTGTACTCACTGCTGTTGTATATTTTGGTTATTCCATAGATTTGTTATCTGTCTTCTAAAAGTACAATCTGCGGTGAAAAACCTCTGGCTGTACTCCATGCTCTGAGCTTGTCTGAGCTTATCACCCTACCTCTGAGGCTGAGCGTAGACTAGAATTGCTACAGTTAAACTAAATTTGTTGGCTTGCTGGCACAGACTTGTTTCTTCAGACGCTGGGGTTTAAGTTGACTTTGGGGAGACCAGTCTAAAACTGCATTTCTAGCCTGATTTAGTAATTTCCAAGCAAGACCCCATCTTCTGGCTGATGATTTTAGGTTTTCCTAAAGAATGTCTCCTTCATTATTACATTTATTTTGTGTAGTGCACCGGTTCACTGGCAGCAAAACAGCCCCAGAACATGATACTGCCACCACCATGCTTCACATTAGGTTTGGCGTTCTCGGGGTTAGAGGCGGGGCTGCAAGGTGGTTAGCACTGTTGCCTCGCAGTAAGAAGGTTGCCGGTTCGCACTGGGATCTTTCTGCGTGGAGTTTGCATGTTCTCCCCGTGCAGTGTGGGTTCTCTCCGGGTTCTCCGGCTTCCTCCCACACAGTCCAAAAACATGTTGAGGTTAATTGGTGATTCTAAATTGTCCGTAGGTGTGAATATGAGCGTGCTTGGTTGTCTGTCTCTAAGTGTAGCCCTGTGATAGACTGGTGACCTGTCCAGGGTGTCCCCTGCCTTCACCCTGAGTCAGCTGGGATAGACTCCAGCCGCCCCGCAACCCTAATGAGGATTAAGCGGTATATAGATAATGGATGGATGGATGGATATATATATATTTGCACTTTACTGCTGTATTGCCAACTACCTCCTTTTGGAGTGTAAACCTGAGAACTTTACGAGAAGAGAAAAGCCTACAAAAATACAGATTTATATGCATTTGGAAGAAACTATTGAGGCTGTAGAACTTTTACAAATCAAACAATCTGCTTAATAGAAGATGTGAAGCACTTTGCATGGCACGCGTGGTTGAAAGGAACTCTGGGAAACGTAGTAAAAGTCCAAGGAGTAAGAGGAAAGTAGCTTCTGTCCTTGAAGTTCACAGAGTTGCAGTAACACACTCTTACCACAAGATGGTGGTCTTGGTTATCTGTCTCCAAGTGTGGCCCTGCGATGGACTGGCGACTTGTCCAGGGTGTCCCCTGCCTTCGCCCTAAGTCGGCTGGCAGGCTCCAGCCCCCCCGCGACCCTAATGAGGATATAGCGGTGTATAGATGATGGATGGATGGGGTTAAAGGCCTCACTGTCTCTCCTGCAAACATATCTCTTGTCATTGAGGCCAAGTTGTTCAGTTTCAGTTTCACCTGACCAGACAGAGTCTAATGATTATGTCAAATGATCCCTATTCAAATTAGCTCAGAGATCTCAGCAGCTGTAGTAAATCATAATCTCTCACAAGAGGATAAGATGATATTATACTCTTGTCAGTTCTGTTCTAGTAATTTCTGTTCTGGTATACTTTAGTCAGTTCTATTGTAGTTATTTCTATTCTAGAATTTTCCAGCAAGTTTTATTCTAATCAGTTCTATTCTAATATACTCCAGTCAGTTGTATTCTAGTAAATTCTCCTGTATAGCCCTTTTCAGACATGGGATGTGGAACATTCCAGCCTTTCTCAATCTGACTGTAATCCGCCACCTTGACATGGTCATTTTGTCGATAATGTTTCTCATGTCTTTATTCAGACATACACCCCACAGTGCTGGACGAGAGTACCTGATCCCAACCTTGTTATATCGTAATGACTTACAGCCAAGCAATGGTAGCTCAGGGCACCTTATTTATATGTGTAGAAGCTATAAACAGTTCAATTAAAACTGATGCTCCAGGATGTCACAGGAAAATAACAAAGATTGCCTTAGGAATTGAAAAAATACAGCAAAAAAATGTTTGGTCTTCTTTCCTATCTTGTTAATAATTTTGAACTTGTTGAAAAGGTCTTGATCACTGAGATTGGAAACCACTTTTATACAGCATTGGCTTAGACCGCAAAGGGAAGTGTGGAACTTCTGTCCACAGACTGACCACACTGTGGTGTCAAACATTTTTATTCAAACGCCACTAGGGGGCAGTGCAGGCAAAGAAATCTGTGGAGCCAAAGAGCTTCTTCACTCTTGCTTCTAGTTTCAGGAGGAGTTCAGTAGGTTTCTGGGCCTGAACCTCTGCTTTCAGTTTGCCTCAATCACCAAAATAATTCCTTATACACAATAATTAAGATTGTCTGAAGATTTTTTTTTAAAATATCGGCACAATACAGGGAACAGGGGAGGCTTTGCACTTTGCTTAACTTTGAACTATCGCAGTTGTGGACATTTAAAATGCTGCAGTGACGAGAAGTACGATGCTCTGGCTCTTAAAATTGTCTCTGTTGTGATGGAAAAGAATTAAAGTTTAATCACTGTGGTGCTATTGGAGCAATGTGATGTTTTCATTTCTTGTTGTGGTTTCTGGCTGCATGTATCAGACACTGCTACGTTAAATGAGCCATCTGACATCCTGCTGACAAACATCCCCTGCCACATCCAACCAGTTCAGTGACTGTTTCTGTTTTGCCTAAAACCTAACCATTACCTGTCGGTGCTGTTTGCTTTCATGCAAATGCATCAGAACACAATCCTTGCGTTCATGGGGGCCTAGAATCTGTGTGAGCAGGAGGGTTAAAACCTGACATGCGAGGCCAACAGAGAGAAGAAAAAGAACACCAGCTAAAGAGGATTCTGTTACTCCTTTTTCTGAATTTTTCCTGCTGGTCATCAGAAACCGAGGCCTGAAAATCTTAGTAACTCCCAAACAGTTCAATCATTGTTTTGACAACAGTGACACCCCCTCACATTCCAGCAGTGGCTGTTGGACCTGAGCGGCTCTAGACTTGACAGTTTGATGTGTTTTTTTCATTGATGTAACAACCGTGCTCACTCCTGGACATCACAGCTTCTGTCTGGGTGATCACGCTGAGCCTGACGTCAGGGGGAAGAAAAAAAAGGAAGTTCATTTAGGACTGATCCAGAATTGTTACTGTACTGAGAAGGAAATCCATTTTTGGATGGGTTTCTGCGACTGTCTTCGGGACATTTTCATGCACAGTACTTCTTATTTATTCCAAATCGCCATGGCGACAGCCGTCAGCCACCAGACAGGCAAGAGAGGAAATAAGCCCTTTATCCTGCCTTCAGTTTTGTGTGAATGAGATATTCACAGAACGGATTCTGATACAGAAGAAATGCTTTTCAATAGATCAAGGCAAACTGAATTAATTGGTGTGATTTGCATCGAACAGAAGGTGATTTCTAACTAAAGCTGAATGTTTAGAGACTTTGCTGACAGTTCTGGATCTCAGTGTTAAAAGCTTTAATTAGCTTTTCTGTGGATGAAATCGTATCAATGCTGGAATAATTCTCATCATAACGGAAAGAAAGACATTTTAATTTATTTAAAATGTGACGCTCAGGATCTAGAATTACTGAGCTATGAATAGACTAAATGTGAGTGTGAGTGTGTCCGTACGGAGGCAACACGTCTACTTTTCTGTGGAAAATTTCCCAGAGTGGTTTTTAACTGTCATTTTTCCCTCCCATCTTCCACGACTGAACTTCAGCAGAGGCCCAACAGGCTGTGACTCAGTTCAGCTCCTCAGTAGAAACCTTTACTTAGACTGAGCTGCA
>NW_007581515.1:0-9097 GCF_000690725.1 Stegastes partitus | reverse complement strand
AGTTGTTTAATGTGTCATGGACATTCAACTGACCAGCCCACATGAACTTTATAAGATGAAAAAAAACATACCAGTAATTGCAATAGTGAAACATTTGTCAACAACAAAGCCCTCTATTCTTTGTCTACAGCTGATATTTTATCGTAACATAATGTGAAACTATAGTGTGAAAGCACTGGTAAGGTGGGGAGTTGCAGCTGATCGTTTAGCTGTTCAGTCTCACCACTCTCATGGTACATAACCTGCTCAGTAGCAACAACAGACAATTAATTAGTGAACTGCACAAAATATCAAGTAGTCTAGGGATGTCTACAAATAATGGCCAAAGTCAAGATGTTTGTAGATGTTTGTGGTAAGTTCAGACATGTCTAATGCATGTGAGATAATGGACTACAACAGAATATAATAGCATGCAGAAAGATATTACAATGAATGCAGGGTAGTATAATGCATCTGTGTCTGGTGATACATTATTATAAAAATCTGTGACATAACATACATAGACATATGAAATATGAAACATGTGTCCCGTCTTTTCATTTTCTGTTTGCTTTTGTTGTAGTCTTTGGTATCTGCCTTTTAGAGATGGAGAGAGGAAGAGGAGATCATCATAAATCTTCTTAATATCTCAATGCACCACTACGTTTTCGGGGTGTTAGACAAACAAAGCAGTGCATCCCAAGAGTAGAGCTCAGGCATAAGCCCATAAAGCTGCACTGAAACATGGCCAATGACTGTGTTACACCACTCGGGGGCAGTCCAGGCCTGCAGAGAGGAGAGTGTTAAGGAAGAGACGCATGCAGTAAACACACGTCTCATGGAAAAACTCACTGGGTGACAAAATCAGTCTGCTTAAGCCAGCAAAGGGAAAGAAAGGAGGGGTAGGTGGGTCAGAAGATATGAGAAATTTGTAGATGGTGATGGTGGATGTTTTAAAGATAAGCAGGAAAGAAGGGATTTAGATGAAAGCAGGATACTGTGAAGTGCTGAAGATTGAGAGGAGGCAGATGAGACACAGGTAGAAATGCAATGATCAGATAAGAATGAGGAGGGATTAAGAGGTATGGTGAAGGAGATTGGGTCACTCTTACCTACATGCTTGTTGTTTCAGATGCCTCAAGATCACAGGAGGTGTTTGATCCAGAAATGGCTTTTTTGTCCTTCAAAGTGATCGATAACACCAAATGTCAAGCTCTTTAAAGTGTAGCTGTTGTTAGGACATCAAGTGATCAAATTTTGTATGTTTATTGCACCCATTAAAGTATAACTTATTTCTTAGTAAATGTTATTTTTTTCCTGTATCCTTTTTTTTAAAATCAGAAACACTAAACATAAAAGACATTGAGAAAACCCAGGCCTTTCACGTTTTGTCTCCCCCTCTCTCTGACACCATTTAGCTGAACCTGCTGAAAGAGATGCACCAGGATGAACTCGGCCGCATTTCTGAAGATTTGGAGGATGAACTGGGAGCTCGAACTAGTATGGACAAGAAACTAGCTGAACTTCGAGCTGAGGTGAGGAGGCAGGAGAGCAGAGAAAGAGGTGTAGGAGGAACTAATAGTTAACAGCATCACTGACGAAGAAGGAACAGCATTGTGGAGTGATGAAAGGAGGGTGCACAGGTATAGACAAAATGTCCGTTTCAGTATTCAGTATTCATTCCCCCTGTTTATACTGACTACAGGTAGAAACCATGAAATATAACAGAGATGACAATCCACAGTCTACGTTACGTGCAAAATACCTTTCAAAGTTCTGATCTGAATCTAACATGAAGTTCAGCAGGCTGCTTTATATCAATTCCTTTGCGTATCCTTGAGTTTCCTCTTTGTTTCCATTCAATGTTTGTGCCAGTTTGTTGTGGACTTATTGTAACAGAACGAGAGAATTTTGTGCAAACACATTACATGAAGTCACCGTAAAAATCCCAATTACTTTCTGTAAAGCATTGCGATGCTGCTGATAGTAACACTTAGTTTATGTTTTACAATAAGTATATTTTGATACAAGAGCCTTGACTATGAAACATGCTGTAGTTGTATACACATCCATACTGCAGGCTTTGTGCTCCCTGTAAGTTCACAGGACATGAGAATAAAAATTGCTTATCTCTACTACATTACATTACAAGCCTCAGCTTTGCCCAGACTAAAACTTTTCATTAATTTACATCACCTCTGCATGGATCAATCTTTTAGTTCTTTTTGCTCACAAGGCCAAAACTTGGTTAAACTCAAGTTATTATTTTTTTTTATACATCAGCAAGAATTTCCCCAGTATTCAATTTGGTTCAGTGTTATTTATATAGTCCAGGTGCATAACATAAGTCACCTCAAGGCGCTTTATGTACAAAGGTCACACCTCATAGAGTAAAACTTGCCAATCCTCATTTTGGTTTTGCTTGCTCTACTTTATCATGTTTTGTCAATGCGTACTGATCTATAAGTCAGTCAGTCTAGGGATTTTTGTTGCACGTCATTCTCCATCGCTCTCCCACAATTTACTGTTATCTCTCCACAGTTGACTTTATAAGCAATCCACTGAATGTCTTACTGACATGAAGTGCAAAAAAAAAAATCCACATTTTTGTAAAGATAAACTTTGCAGAGAAACTACGTAACAACACATGGAGCTGAAAAATGAAGCAAACATAATTAATACTTTAGGTTTTGCCACATTGAGCTACAGGAGGATGTTCATAGGAAATAGACAAGAAGACGTGCCTTGTTGGATGATCCAAATCTTCAGCACAACCTGAAATTTTCAGTGTGAGGGTTGCTACTTGGATGTTTTTTTACTTATTATGAAGGGAATTTTGAAAATAGTAACATACAGATAGGAGAATGGGAAGAGAAAGCCATGTGAAATATGCAAGTCTACATCTCGTGAGTCTAACTAACCAGAATCAGGAACTGCCAAAATGATAATAAGGCCTTGATGTATGATTATGACTTTATGATTATGATTTTATTGATTTGACCTTTATTTTACCAGGTAAAAATGTTTGAGAACCAGTTCTCATTTGGAAACATGACCTGGCCAAGAGGCGCCAGCAGTAGCAAATACACATGTAAATTAGAGACACAAATAGACACATAAACACAACATGGAACAAAAGCAAGCAAGTAAGAAGCTGGGGGCAATTTTAAGCTCGAAGGTGGTGAGCGGAGTCAGAGTTGCAAGTTTGAGAGTGTTTTGTAAGGTGTTCCAGTCGTTAGCTGCTGCGAAGCAAAAGGAGTTACAGCCAAAAATAGTAGAGGTATTGGGGATGATGAGCTTGATGTATTCACTAGACCCAGTATGATAAGGATTATGGGCGACGTGAAGATTTACTCAACAACAAGTCAATCAGTGGGTATTGGCTAAAATCATGTCTGTTAGTCGTGCTTCTGGTTGTCAAATAGTGGGTGGAACACCTACAAAAGACCCAACCTAACCAGACTTACCTGTACCTTTGGTTGTGGTCAGAATTACATTATACTGCATTGATGCTAGAAGTCACTGCACGTTTGGCCTTCAAACAAAATTCAATGACATTACTTCTTAATTCAGTTAAAACATTTTCACCTGGAGCTGACCTGTATGTACAGTCTCATACTACAGTTAATGCAAGTGTCTAACTGTATTGTAGTTGCTCTGTTGAGTGTTTGAGTCAAAACAACCCATTCTCTAACCTTTTTGTTACCTCCAGGATTGACAGATGCATCTAAAATACATGGGTCGCTCTGTGTCTTTACCTTAGATGGAGAGGCTGCAGGTAGAGAATGCTGCTGAGTGGGGACGCAGAGAACGTTTGGAGACAGAGAAACTGGCCCTAGAGCGGGACAACAAGAAACTGAGGGCTCAAGCTGAAGACCTGGAGGAGCAATTGGCTAAAAAACGCCGGCAGGCAGCCTCTGCACTCGACATCGACCTTAAGGCCATCCAGAGTGAACTGTTCGAGAGAAACAAGGTGGGCATGATGATCCTTTTTGAGACATCCCAGTGTCTGCTCCATGACCGTTAGAATTGATCTCCACCGAACAGCTGTCCTCTTGTTTCGTTGATCCTTTTTAAACTATTAAGCTATTCAGAGTAATTCCCCATATTGTGCCTCCCCAATGGCAACAGCTGAGACCAGAGGCACTATGTTCTTGGGTGGTCCATCTCTTGAAGACCTGGAGGAAATTTCTTTTAATTTGGCACAATGTTCAGTTGGAATCAAGGAAGAACTGGTGTGAATTTAGTGTTCAAAGCTCACTGTGACCTCACAGTTTTCTGGCTATAACTCAAGAATTCATAAACTAGTTAAGACAAACTTTCACACAAATGTCTAATAGGCTAAAAATTTAGTTCAGTTCAATTTAGTTGTCATTGAAGCATGTTTAAAACACAAGGGAATTAAATTTGTTACTCGGGTCCAGCAGCATACAGAATAAATAATATTAAATGAATAGTGCATCAGTAACCAGATGCAATGAGCAGTACCTAGTGCAGAGGACAAACTTTAAGCCATAGACTTCATAAGCCTTGCAGCCTCTGGGAAGAAGCTGCACTTTAGCCCCATTGTCCTGCCGGGTGGGTGGGGTCCTTCATGATACATGACGCTCTGCTTCTGCACCTGTTGACATAAATGTCCTCCAAGGTAGGGAGGCTGTTGTTGGTTGTTTTTTGAACAGATTTAATGACTCATTGCAGTGCTATCCTGTCATACACCAATCCTTTTCTTCTAGTCCGTGATGCTCTTTAAGCCGTTCCACATGCTCTGTGGGTTGTTGGTGAAAAAATGACCCTGTATTCTGAGGGCATAAGTAGCCTTTGCCCTTTTAATGCCAGCCTCCTGTTCCCTCCTTGCTGCTCTCACTGCCACTGCATCTTTGGACCTGAAGGCTGAGTCCCGTGCCCTCAAAAGAGACTGCACCTCTCCATTCAGCCGGGGTTTCTGGTTGGGACAGACAGTTACTTTCCTGGTGATGGTGATGCCATCAATACATCTGCTGATCTATCCACAAACATGTCTACCTTACCCTCACTGGTTGCTGCTTCTCTGAATATCTGCCGGTTGATGCACTCAAAACAGCCCTGGGGCAAAGAAGCAGCTGGGCTCCAATGGGCCAAACACTGATGGTCTGGTCTGTTGGCTTAATGTCTTACTAGCAGGAACTAGCAGGTTGCTTGGCTGCTTGGTCTGGAGCTCACAGATGTGGTCATGTAGATTCCTGAGTGCTGTGCTAACATTAGCACTCGAGGATATGTAAACAGCTACAATATACACAACTGTAAACTCAGGGGCAGGCAAAACAGTTAGCATTTTAATGACATATATATATTCCGCAAATCAATGGTCAAGTCTGGACAGACATGGATGCAAACTGCACCTTGATTGCTTGGTAGAGGTATGCATCTGCAAAATGGTAATTCTAGCAACAGCTTTGGTTTTATTTCCATAAGTTCATTGGTCATCATTAATTGTAGCATTGTGCTCACCAAACTAACTCTAATTGTAAGAAACCAGGGGTGAGGCTTAATTGCAGGTGTCATGTAAAATTGCTATAATTTTTAACTTGTTTTTTGATATTGTATACAATATAGAGAATAACAGAAATGCCCAAATGTTACAGCTTTCACAGTGAACACACAGTCAGAAATTCCTTTTGACTGAACAGCATGCAGAGTTTGTCATTTTAGCCCTGTGGTCAGTTTTACATGCCATATAATAATTGGTGAGTCCAACTTTTCAAAGACAAAAAGCTTATTGGGGATGCAAACATATCTTCTTAGGTAGACTTCAATTCTCAAACTTCTGATCTCCGATGCAGTCTTCACACAAACATGCTGAACTAGTTGAAAGTCACTTCACTAACATGAAACCGTTATTCAAAAAACGGGAAATGCATAAACCCAAAATGAACAAACAATAACAAACAAACATATATAAACGATCATCTAAGAGCACTCAATTCAGTTTGCTTTCACGCATGTCATGAATTAGAGTTTATATGGTCGTTTGAATGCAATCTCTTTATGTGCTGGGAGACTGGGCCCTGACCTTGTCTTTCTGGAGCAGTGTCTGCAATATGCATGTAGGCGTGTGTGTGTGTGTGCGCGCGTGCGTGCGCGTGCATGTGTTTGTGTTTGTGTCTGTGTATGCATTAGGTGTCTTAATCGCTTTCCCAGTTTCTCATTTTCTCCAGGTCAATACTGTGGTTTTAACACTAAACACAAAATACAATCAATTATTGTTGTTGTTTTTTCTAAAACACACACACACACACACACACACACACACACACACACACACACACACACACGTAGAGCAGATTAATCCAGAGAGCTGTCTGATGCATGGCCATAGCTGGAATCAGGTTACAAAGCAAAGCGAGAGTTCTAAAGTCAGTGCTGTGGTATGATGTCTTATATGAGGGGTCATGACAAAAAAATTTTTTGAAGGGGTTCTATGGTCAAACCATGTTTGGAACCACGGGATTAAAAGGATCCTCCTTAGGCTATCCTCATGTTGAGCTCACAATTAAAGCTTTCATCTGATCACAAGTGTCATGAGCTTGAGTAGTAACCAAAAGAAAGAATTAAAAAATGAATGCAGAATTTTCTTTAAAGGGTAGCGAGGCAGACCTTAAAGGGCTAATGCATGCACAGATCAATGAGAACTTTGAAAGTGTACAGCAGACATGCACATGCTGTGTTCATACTTTAATAGGTACACACTGGTCTGCTACACAGATACATTGCCCCTCATTTATTCATTCGTTTGAAATCGCACAGGGCTCCAGTGGATGTTTCTGACTTTGTGCTTTTTATAGGACATAGCAGGTACCCACAGTGGGCAGATACAGCACAGGATTTCTGGAAAATTTGGAACTTGCCAGTGTGTTTACACATGTACAAACCAAAACTGTTTGAATGATGAATAAAGGTGTGAACGACTAGTATTATCCTTCTGAAGTGTCTCATCATAACAAGCATTTGTTTAGAGTACCATTTTTTTGCGTATGTGCAGTTGGCATGCTCACAGTGCAGACACTCCATGCGGTCAGACATTTTGGGCTACATGGGGACATCGACAGAGATTGGACACTAATTTTGTCATGAACACACAAACACAGACAGACTCACAAGGTCAGACAATTACCAGCTATGCTATTATGGCTTGTAGCATTGTGACCAACCCGTAGAGACAGGGTAAGAGAGTTAAAGATGGAAATGTAGCTTTCAGTTGAACTTCAGCTTCTCTGCCCTGAAACAACTGAGGTGCTTTGAATGTCTGATTAACAACTTTCACAAGAGACATTTCCAAGCATGCTCAACAGAAAAGAGACCTGAGGCAAGACCCAAAACTCATGGAGGGGTTATACAGATAGGATTTCATCTGACTTGGAATACCTCAGGGTCTCCTAGTAAAAGATATAGCTTGAGACAGATATCTGGGCTACTGTACTAAAGTAAAAAAAAAAAAAAAAGTAACTTTTACCACAACCTGTCAAAATGATGGCTTTCTGTCATTTAGGTGGAGATGTCTTTTACATAAATGCTCTGTCTGGATTTATTCTACCATGACCGCACATTTACATTTACAAGAGCTGTAATGTGCATTTTTAAAGCCTAATCTTTTCTGAGAAGAACCTCCTTAACAATTTCAAACAGACTCTTTCATAGAATTTCATAGTTTATTAAACTTATTGCTTTATTGCTTCTGTGCTTAAGAGATGAAGACTGAGAGAACAAATGTACTACAGTGACATGAGAAGGTGGTAACAATGTTCGTTCAATTTACATTCATGCTGCATTTAAAGTCATGCAGAAATGAAACTTGGTCTGATCTGGTAGGTTTGCAGTTGTGATTTTTATGTCAGTGTGTCTGGTGTAATAGCACCACACATGGCACCAATATGTTACACTGCTGTCAGTTTAATCTGCAGGTCTGAAAAGGCCTAAAAACTGCTGCTACCATGACCAAGACCAGGGTGTTGTTTTGAGTGTAATTTTATCACTGTTATCATCATCAGTTAGAATCACGAGGTTAATCACTGACATCTAGAAACATAAGCAGTTAGACAATCAGACAGGTTGTCAATGAACCCAAAGGTGAAACAAACTTACTTGAAAGAAGAAAACAAAGTTCACCTAAATGGTCCATCATGTATCACAGTCATCATAACTGACTGAAATCATGGCTAAAACCATAAAAAAAGCTCAAGTTGTAATGAAATGTAATAATTTTTTAAGTCACCCAAAGCCAGGCCTTTAAATCAGGAAAGATGACAGAATTTCCATACAGTAAAGAAACACACCATAAAAACACATAGGAAAAATATAGATGAAAATACACTCTGATCACATGCTATGATATCTATTTATCATAGCCCTGATTGTAAACCCAATTCTACTGTTCACCGTGTGTGTGTGTATGCACGTGTGTGTGAGAGAGAAAGTGTGTGCTTGTGCATGTGTGTGTGCATGCATGTGTGCAAAGGGAGAGAAACGGTCTAAATTATTGCTAAATTCAGATGGTAGAGGGAGAAGGGAGACATAGTGATTCTTTGTGTGTGTGTATGTGTGCATGCAGAGGCATGTGTGTTGACCGCAGTCTAAAAGCGCTGTAGTTATGTACATCAGTTTATTTTCACATTGGATTGAATTCCCCCACAGTAAAGTATGGTTTTGTCAGGGTGATGAATGTGGAAACATATTTCTTGACGTAAGCCTGTGGTTTATTTGTGTTTATGTGGCTTTGTTTTATTTGAACAGATATAGCAGCAAAAGTCAGGGTCTCTCCAGTCAAGGAGAAACATTTACCGGGAGCATGCTGTGACACAAACACACACACACACACACACACACACATCTTCACACATGAATAAGTATAAAAGCCTACGTTCATGCTCATAGATCATTCAACAATCCCTGTTTAATGTAGTCAGGGATTCCCAGAATCTCATTCTCTCGCCCTGCCCTCCCTTCTGTCTTTTCCTTTTTCCTCCTATACATGAAATACATGGTCTTGAAATGATAAAATATATGTATAATACCTAAAATTGTTACATGTACAGTTGAAACCAGATGTTTACATACACTGTATAAAAAGACACATAACCTTTTT
>NW_007581514.1:0-9440 GCF_000690725.1 Stegastes partitus | reverse complement strand
AAACAAAGTGTTTCTATTCTAATGATTTAAACTGACTCGGAGCTGATTGGCCAGAGCGTAAAGCAGCTGACGTGTGGTTTGTCCCTCGCCAGACGCCGTCCCGTACTCCACCACCAAGGTGTCCATCTCCTGCCTGCTGTGACGAGGATGATGATGATGATGATGAAGGTGTTGAAGGTCCGACGCCGTGTGAGCGACCGAAGGACGAACTTTTATCAGAAAACACGCATTACAGCGACGACATGGCGGAGGAGCTAACGTGCTAACGCCGTGACGTCATCGGAGGGCGGCCATGTTGGAGTCGGAAGGTTTACGGAGGAGAAAACGTGTTTGTTTTTAATAAGTCGTGTTTTTTTAGAGTGAAGTTGGGCTGTGTAGAAGAACACTAATGTCACAGTAATAATAATAAAAGTAGAGAAAGGTTAGAAATCTGGAAACCATCACAACTCGTTTTACGTCAGCATCAGAACAAACGTATATTTTATAGCTAATGTCTAATTTAAATCTCAGTAGGAGGTACTTCAGGAGGTTTCTTCTGAAATTAATCAAATTAAACTGATTAATAATTAATTCTTTGGAAACATTCGTCAGGACGACGGTTTCTTCTCACGTTTTAGTTTTACTTTGAAAAATCTAAATGATTTCCTCATGAAGCGTTCAGTCAGTTCGTCTGTAATCAGTGAACTCACTGCAGACTCAGTTTAATTAATGTAATTATGATGAAACGAATGAGAAAAACTAATCAGCTGTTGATTTAGTTTAACGTCCAGTCGAGTTTATTAATAAAATGTTTTAATTAAGGAAAAATTTAATGTTTTCAGAAAATCAGCCATAAAATCAAACGAAAGAATCGTCAATAAAAAAAAGAAAATAAAACAAAAACCAATAAATTATAAAGAAAACGGAGAAAAAACATCAATGAAATGAATAAAAACAATAAACGATGTGTTAACGAGATCCTGACGTCACTCAACGAGTTTCACTTTAGTTTCTCTTTTCTGAAAACAACCAACAGCTGCTAATAATAATAATAATAATAATAACAACAATAATAATAATAACAATAATATTTACAGACTGTCAGTAAACTATGTGAAAGCTTTCCAGAAGATTCACTGAATTCACCAAGACAAACTGACAGGAAGTCAAAGTGACGGTCGGTCTTTGGACAGGAAGTCTTTTTTCTTCTTCTACAGATTTCATGACGATTGAAGGTTTTTTCTGAAACGTCTCTTCAACGTTTTCAACACATTGCTGCTGAATCGTTTCATTTACGGGAAATTATCTTTTGCTTTTTGATTCATTCCAGACACGCCTTCATCAGGTCTGTGATGAGTGATTATTGATGAGTGATTATTGATGAGTGATTATTGATGAGTGATTACTGATGAGTGATTATTGATGAGTGATTATTGATGAGTGATTATCAGAGGTCATGTGAGGACGTTTCTGGGTTTATCAGGCTGAAGAGTGAAGCTGTGACCAAATGAAGAAGGAAGCCGAACGTTTGCTGATTTACAGGTTTAAAGACTCATCAGACGGTTTGTTGGTCAGAGATTCAGTTTGTTTGTTGTTTGAGCTGCGACTATGTTCCTAAAACGTTCCTGTAAGGCTCTCCAGATGTTTGTATTTTTGTATTTTCCTGCAGCAGCTTCGTCTGACGTTCTCTAACTTTAATAAAAGTCTGTTGACGTGGTCTGAAGCAGCTCTTTTCTAAACCCAGATGCTTCTCGGTGGATCCTTCACCCTGAATGTTGTCGTTGGTTTAATTTAATTTAATCTCCACCTGAGATGTTTGGAAGTTAATGAAAAATCTAAAAAGTGAAACTAAAGCGTGCTGACAACACGGTTTCACTTCGTCGCTGTGGGAGGACGCGACTTTAAACCTGCGAGTGATTCTGAGACTGAGCCATGAATCAAAACCCAGAGACCGAGTCCAGCTCCATCCTTTTATTTTCCTCGTCATGATTCTCACAGACACGATGGACCAACGTCCTGGATGCAGGAAGCAACTCGTCTCCTGGTCTCATAGAAAAACAGACGCAACGGACACGGAGGTGGTTCGAGGCACGTTCAGAGAAAGTAAAGTGCAGCGTTCAGCAAACGTTCTGCGTCGGGAGGAGACATCTGGAGACATCTGGAGACATCTGGAGACATGGTCTGACTGTGTGAGTGTGTTCTGTAGGAGTCAGCGGCTAATCAAACCCGCAGACGGACAGAACCGGTCCAGAAGCGCTGCAGCTCAGGAGCTTCGAGCTTCACGTCTCACCGCGATGCAAAACGTCCGCCTCACGTTTCAGCTGCTCGGCGACGAATCGGAGCAGAACCACTGGAAACCACGTGAGGTCAGAGCAGGAAGGAGCCATGATTCCAAAATAAAAGCCCAACAGTGGAACTAAATCAAACGTCTGAACTGGATCTGGATCCAGGATTCTCCAGAAAACGTTAAAACTACTGAATGTGATGTTTCTGGTTCGTTTGAGCCTCTGAAAGCATCACCAGCAGACGCTCCAGTGAGACGTGAAGCCCGACAGAACCACAGCGCCACACAGAGTCCAGACGGTAGAAGAACACCCTGCAGCTGTCTGTCCTCCAGCAGCAGCAGCAGGACTCAGTCAGAACTCAGAGAACCAGCTGGCTGAAGGTCTGGTCCTCCATCTTCTGGTCGGGCTTCATGGACCTGAACGTCTTCGTCTACCTGCTCAGCTGCTTCTGGAGCTGCGACGCTGCTGATGTGGGAGGTTCTGTTCCTGCGGCCAGATCCTCCTCCTGGTCCTCCTGGTTCCTAAGGAGCTCCAGGTGGTTCAGGGGGTCCACAGGAGAACTGAACCGATCAGTGGGTCAGGAGAAGCTGAGTGAGATCAAGTCTGAAGGCCAGAACCAGAAACTAGAAGCAGAAGTTCTGAAGCTGGTTGTTGTGGACGACCAGCAGCGCCGGCTCCAGCGAGTCAGAACCACTCTGCAGCAGAACCAGTCCAACCCAACCCACCGTGAGCTTCTAACTGAGCGGTCCAGCCCGGTAACCGGCAGACCTTCAGAGTTGTTTTTAAACTGATTATTTCACCTTTAACCAGCTAAACTGCTGTTGCCATGGAGACAGCATCCCGGGCTGTTGCCACGGCAGCAGGTTAGTTTCTTCGGGAATGTCTCGGGTTTAACAAACAGACAAAAGCAGAAACAACAGACAGAAACAAATAACATGGCACCGCGTGGTTCCGTCAGTAACTGGGAGCGCTCCATTCGCCCACCTGGACGGCAGGCGAGCAGGGAGGGGAGGGGAGGGGCACCGACGGCGTTCAGACACGAGGAGGAGAGACGAGGAGACGGAACCGATACTGATCCGGTGGATGAAAGGGAGGACTGCTGGGCGTCTGCTGCCCTCTGCAGGACATCACAGAGAACACGCTGAGAGGAGTTTATAAACCCACGTGTAGAGATCAGGAGTCCAAACCCGGCCTGGAGTCCAAACCCGGCCTGGAGTCCAAACCCGGCCTGGAGTCCAGCTCATGAGCCTGACCCACAGAAACACTGAAGGTACCGGAGGATCAACTCTGAGGTGTTCTTCTTCCTCACCTGGTCCGTCTGCTGGAGGCGGAAACACGATGACGTCACAATCCATCTGAGCCGCACATGCTCAGTGTGACCAGCCCCCCCCCCCCCCCCCCCCCCACTGTCCTCCTCCAGGTGGCCTCAGCTGTGCAGCCAATCGAGGGTGAGGAGCGTTTGATGCGCTGACCTCTGCAGGCCTGATGGGTGGAGTTCAGGCGGCAACCAGACTGACGGTTCTGATAGCGGATGTGTTTACGTTGAAGGTCCCTCTGGAGGCGGACCGGCTGCCCGACCAGAACCACTGAGCGCTAAAACGTGAGCGAAGGCTGCCGGCGGTTTCTACCATCGGTCTGCTGAAGTCACTCCGGTTGAACTTGTGATGAACTCTCTGGACCCCAGAACCATCAGCGGCTCTGCAGAGCGAGTCCTCTTTAAAGAGCAGAAACAACGCTCAGGTTTCCAACAGTCCTTGAACATATCAAACAAAAATCTGAGTTTAAAACTGGAATATTTCATCAAAATTTTTTGGGGGGATATTTCATAAAGTCTCAGAGTTTCCTCAAACTAGTTTCTGTAAAAACCCAAATCTCAACGTCTCGGTGGAACCAGGAAGCCTCGACCGCCTCACGGGACAAACCTCTGTAGACGTTCTGACCCGACTACAGATGGAGACTCATTTAAAAATGTCCAACTTTAAAAACCGCGGCTCACGTGGATTCCAGGTCGATTGACTTATTTTATTAAATAAACTCTGAATGTGTTTGAACACTTGACGGCGCTCTAATAGAGACGTCTTCTGGTTGTTCTGGTTCCACCGAGCTGCAGGACTTTGTGAGCTGATGTGAGCTCCGGGTTCAGAGGGTTGATCCGTTCAGTCCAAACATAGTGAGTTCTGCTCCTGACGGCTGCGTGTATTCTTTAAAAAGACTCCTCATCTCTTATCAGAGCAGTTGGTGAGCGGCTGATGGATCAACAGCTCCGTTGATGACAAACACCAAGACGATGGAGACGGTGAACGACTAGAAACGCCGACGGCTACGTGGACTGCAGCAGCTCGTCCAGGTTCATCAGCATCATTTACTCTGATTAATGAAGTTCATACAAAAGCGGCTACAAAACGTGGCGGTAGAGGCAGAACCAAAGGCTGCTGGACCCACCAGAACGGAGCACACCGTCTCCTGGGAGAAGCTCAAACCAGAGTGTTTGGCGTTTTGCTTGAGCGGTGATGAAACGCTACGGCGGCGTGATGAGCTGGGACGCTGCCGGTTTGGTCCCGCCTCCCTGCCGGTTAGAAAGCAGGGAGTGGTTCATACTGGTGCTAAGAGGCCACTGAGATGGTCACTGACAGACGCCCTTTGGTTCTACCTGCCCCAGCACACCTGGGCAGGTGCAACACATGGCTTCAGGTGTAGAAACGACCGGTGAAGTTCTACCAACACGTAAACAGTTCTGCTAATTTAAGAGAGAACCTCCTGATGAAGCCCGTCTAAACTAAACCCGTCAGTGTGGCTGCCGCAGGTAGAACTAAACAAACGCCCCCACGGGGAGGAGGCGGGGCCTGCAGGGAGGGCGGGGCCTGCAGAGAGGGCGCAGCGCTGCGATTGGTCAGCCATCACATGCGGCTGTCCTGCAGTAACGGCTCAATGTCCTCGGCGTCGCTGGTGGGCGTGGCCAGTGGGCTGGCGTTCTGAGCGGACGAGGAGGAACCGCCAGCCTTGTGGGCGGAGCAGGACTTGACGTCGGCCAATCGGTGGTGCTCGGGGATGAAGATGGCCACCAGCAGGGCGAATACGACGGCGCAGGCTCCGAACAGGAAGGGAGGACCCGGGATGACCGACTTCTACAGGAAGAGAAACAGATCAAATCAACACACGTGTTTCTGCTGCCGCTGACGTTTACGACGAGATTCCATCATTCTTCACATGGTGGGTCAACGTCTGGGTCATCCCGTCTCTCTGTGGCATCTGAACCCAACATCAGAATTGAATGAATCGCTGATCAGACGCCACTGACAGACGACCTCCTGAAGTACCCGTCCTGGAGGCTCCACGTGTTCAGGAGATGTTCAGGAGCTTCTGGTGAACGCAGCAAAGTCTGGAGATCAAGTTTGTTGCTCAAGACCTCCCAGATTCAGGATTGGTTCAAAAATCACAAATCAAGTGGATTGTGGAAGGACTGGACAGTTCCAACATCATTCTGCTCCTATTATTATTATTATTATTATTGTTATTATTGATAAACGGGAAGCGGTGGCGAGGGTTGGAGCTGATCAGCAGCATGAAGACATGGATGGATGGATGTTGAAACTCGGCTCACCAGCAGATGATCTTCTGTCTCTTCCTGCCCTAACCTCCATCAGCCTGCCCATGACTCCAGACTGGCTGTTTGGGAGTTACTTCCTCTTCTACCTGCGTCTGCTCTGATTGGCCGTAACTCCCTTTCCTACTGAAGCGTTCTGAGCACCAGTGAAGTCATCCAGGTGTTCTTCTCACCATAAACTAGATCAAACAGATTCCATGTGTTACAGATACGTTCTCATAATTTTTTGAAAATCCACCTGATGTGTGATTTTTGAACCAATCCTGACTCTGGTCACTGATCTCCAGACTTTGCTGCGTTCACCAGAAGCTCCTGAACGTCTCCTGATCATGTGGAGACTCCAGGACGTGGACGTCTGTGACCTGTAGCCTGGCCGACGCCCATCCGGAGCATCAGGAGACAGAAGCAGGATGACTGTACATGCTGCTCTCATGGCTGTATCGTCAGCCAGAAACTAAACTCAACCCGTTTTATTCTAAACGTCTCGTTTGCCGTGACGCTCCGACTAAAACTCTGATGAGCTGAATCAAAGCACATCGATCTGACAACACGCCAACGTCGGTACTGTTTTAACGTCGGGTACCTCGGTGTCCGCGGTTCTTCCCGCCACCGGCTCCATGTCGTTCAGCTCCACGTTGAAGAGGAAGAAGATGAAGCCGTACAGAGCCGGGCCCAGACCGTTGCACAGACCTCTGATGCCGGTGATCATCCCCTGGACCACACCTGGACACCACCAGGAGACACACACGTCAACAACAGGTAGCGGGGATTTAAGCTGACGCTCGGTTTACAGGGACGGTTTAAAGACAACGAGGTGGTGGTTCTGGAGGCCCAGAGTCCAGCAGGAGACACGTGGAGACTCTGGTCTGAGGAGACCCAGATGGAGCTTTCACATACACACTGCCTGAGGAGGAGAACACTGCTGTGTCAGGGAGGAGAGTCCGTCCTCCAGGTGAGCTCACCTTGCTGGTCAGGTGAGGCGCTGTGCGACACCAGAGCAGAGACTGCTGGGAAGGTGATGGAGGACATGGCTGCCACGGTTCCTGCCGCCCACATCATCCTGCAGGACGAGGACACAACAGTGAACCACAGAGCTCCACCACCTGCTCTACCTGTACACGGTGCAGAGGACGGAGCTCTCACCAGGGCTCGGAGCCGAAGCCATACCAGGCCAGCTGGAAGAGCTGGAAGCCCAGGCCCAGCAGAACCGTGTTCTTGTTCCCGATGGTTCTCATGAGAACGCTGAGGAACAGAGTCTGAAACACACAGACACACACACACAGACACACACAGACACACGATGAGGAAACACATCCACAGCATCCCATAACAAATCTCTACATCTACAGAGCAGCAGCAGTGACCCGTCCTGCAGCGGTTCTGCTTCCCAGAACAGAGACTGTAATGACTCGTCAGGACGGTCGGGCCGTACCTGAGCGACTATGGAGAGGATCCCCACCATGGCGATGAAGGCAGCGATGGCCGCCGGAGAAAACTCGATCACCTGGAACACAAGCGAGGGTTCATGAAGAAACTGCTGCTGACAAAGACTCGGTTCTGACAGCTCTGGGTTCGCTGTCATCAGCTGACACTCATCAGCACCAGAGAGCTGCACATCTACAGGTGATGAAGCTGTGATTGAACTCCTGCATTGATCCTAATCAGTGAAACATTATCGACCGGCTGTCTGTAGCTTCACATCTCTGCAGCTACTCTGTCTCTGTTTGTCAGTGAGGTTTCACTGTGGTGGTTGTGTGTGTGTGTGTGTGTGTGTGTGTGTGTGTGTGTGTGTTACCTGTCTCAGGTAGAGGAAGAAGCTGGAGTACTGTCCGGCCTCGGGCAGGTAGGACAGGAACACCGTGACACAGATCAGCAGCACCGTGGTGTCTTTTCCAACCCGACGCAGAGACTGAACACACAACACAGTCCTCAGTACGCCTGGTAGTCAATCAATCAGCCAATCAATCAATCAATCAGCCAATTAGTCAGTCAGTCAGTCAGTCAGTCAGTCAGTCAGTCGGTGATGTTCGGCGTGAACTCACGGCGAAGGGGTCGGCCTGCTCCCAGGAGATGGGGAAGCCCCAGGACGTCAGCCTCATCTTGTCCGGCAGCGACTCGGGGACGACGAAGAACACGAAGGCGATGTCGGCCACCGCGATCACCGTGGCGACCAGGACCACCAGGCTGTCACCGTACTGCGCCGACAGATAGGCGCCGATGGCCGGGCTGGTGACCAGGCTGGCGGCGAAGGTGGCCGACACCTGAGGAGACACACGGAGGCTGTTAATAAAGAAACCGATTAAACCTGCATTACTAGACTAGACGTCAGGTTTGTCTGTTTCTAATGACTTATATCTCCATCACACATTTTAACCTCCACATTTTAAACCTACGATAACCAGAGGAACCAGAGGAACCAGTGAGAACCCTGTTTATCTAACGAGGGTTTTGCTCCACCTGTGTTCTGAACCGACAGCCGGCTGCTTGTGGATTCTGTCCGGCTCCACATGAACAACATAAAGAGGCCGGTTCTGGCCCGGCTTCGCGTCCGGCGGCGCCATAATGGCAGGAAGCTCCATGAATACAGGGCATGCTGCTGCTGGAGCCGCCTGCTCTCCATCATGTCCACACAGCAACGCAGCAGCCAGACTTCCATCAGCACAACAGGAAGTGTTCGGCGGCGTGTTGTTGATGGAGCTTCCTCCATGTGTTGGTCAACAAATGAAAACTACACAAGACAGACGAATGGACAAACGACCTCATTAGAGGTCTAAGTGTTGCCGATCAGTTTCAGGAACATTATGGGATGTAATCGGACGTCTACGAATCCAACGACAACATCTGGAGGAGAAGCAGCAACGCAGCAGCTCAGACCGACTGTGGAAAGTTAGGCCCACTGTGGTAAAGTCCATGCTGCTGTCAGAAGGAACGAGTCGGTTCCATCTGAAGAAACATCACTGAAGAGGAACCCCAGTGTTTGGTCCCACTGGGTCACTGCAGACTTCTCAGGTCGGGTTCAGTTTGTTTATCTGGGACCCAAAATTGTTTGGTTTTCAGACAGAACTTGTGCAAAAAACACCAAAAACCCAAAAACCTGTGAAGCCATGTTAAGGGTTCGATCTCTTCAGAAGTAGAACTAGCAGCCGTGAAATGTGGCGACTCAGACAGAACAGTTCTATCACATCTACTGATCCAACGGGTCCAACAGACTCTTAGTTACCGGTCCTTTAAAGACCAAAATGTTCCATCGAGCCACAAAGTTCCTCTAAATGAATGTTTTCACCACAAAGACACCATAAAGCAGCTTGTAGCTCTGCACATCCAGAACCAACACCCAGAACCAACGTCTAGACCCAACACCCAGAGCCAACACCCAGAACCAACGTCTAGACCCAACACCTAGACCCAACACCCAGAACCAACGTCTAGACCCAACACCCAGAACCAACACCTAGACCCAACACCCAGAACCAACACCTAGACCCAACACCCAGAACCAACACCTAGACCCAACACCCAGAACCAACACCCAGAACCAACGTCTAGACCCAACACCCAGAGCCAACACCCAG
>NW_007581513.1:0-9461 GCF_000690725.1 Stegastes partitus | reverse complement strand
AAATAATGTAGAGTTAATAATACAGCTTCTGTGTTTCTTGCTGTGATCATAATATAGGCTTTTTACCTGAATGATTGGCATGAAATAGAATTGTGACAAAGCTTTGTCAATGAAATCCCCCGCAAAGAATCCCTCATCCTTCAGTTCTGCCAGGAGCGTGATCCAGGAATCGATTCCTTCTTTTCTCATCACTCCCCACCAGCTCTCAATTCTCTGGTTTGCAGTACTTACCCCTGTGATGTAGCTCCTCTCTGCTGCTCTGTCATCCACGTAATTTCTTCATAAATACCGCTGAATGTCTTTGACTGCCACGTTCTCAGTACCCATGTCAGTTCGTACGAGCCTGGGGCAGCCCCCACAGCACTCCACTGCCTCCACAAAGTACCTGCTGATAACTTTCGGGTCGCTGTTAGTATGGGCGGCCTGCGGCCAAATGATGTTGCGTGAGAACCCGTTGATGCAGCCATTAATGCATATCCCATATGGCTTCAATTTGTCATATGACCCATATGTGCCATACAAAGTTTGGTCCCTGAGCTATGTATTGCCTCCTTCTGAGATGTCTGGTCTGGCAAACTTGGGAACCGATGGGGTCCAGTAGAGAGAGGAGGATCCTGACATCTTCTTTTCTGATAGAAATATCGTGTTGTGTACCTTTAGTCCTAATGTCTGGCTCTACCTTACACCTTCGAGAAGGTCCGCATACCCAGCTGTCCAGGAACAATATTTTGGTTAGTATTTCGTGGCCACAAATTTGTATTTCATGGCCCCAATATAGCTACAACGTGCGAACAAATTAGTATTTCGAAATACTACGATATACTTCTTTGTGCACACAAAATACTAATTTGTTTGCACGTTATAGCTGTCTTGAGGCCATGATTTAATTTTATTTTGACCATGTCATGTCTGGGGCTCCATATATTCCTGATGACACACTTCTTTAAGTTGCTGCTGCAGTGATGCTTGAATCAGTCACTTTTTTGTCACATTTTGTCAGAGACAGTGGTAAAGGTTAATGAACAAATGGGCTGTCTAGAAGTAAAATTAATAAAAGAAGTGGATACCCACTGCAACACCACCTACCATATACTGCAACACAGTATTATGACCTAAGGGAGCCTGTTGAAGCTGCTTTGGCTGGCTTATGCACAGACATTGTGCCACTTCGATCAGAAAATTATGTAATAATCACAGAACGTCTGAAAGTTTTGTCACCATTTCATGATGCCACAGTGGAGCTATCTGAGGGAAAAAGGGCTCAGGGTCCAACGTTATTCCCCTGTTGGCTATGCTACACCATGCACTGGAGGAGGAGGAGGATCTTGGAATCCTACAAATTCCAGAGGGCAGAGATGTGGCAGTGAGTCTGAGGAAACAAGTAAAGGACAAACTCTTCATCTTCCAATCAAAGAGCATTACATCACTGGCAACACTGCTGGACCCAAAGTTTAAAAAAAAAAAAGGCTTCTATAGCCCTATTAAAGCCAAGGAGGCAGAGAAGAGGCTAATAGCGGAGTGTGCTGCTGTCATTCGAAACACCATCATCATCATCCTCCTCCACATCATCAGAAGCTTCTCTGCCTGGGACTCAAAGTAATGGATGCATTTCAATTAGTTGATTGTATGTGTTTTCATTGTGTTATTGTATTTAGTCACTTACAGTTGGCTTGTCTGTTTTAGGAGGCAAACTGTGGCATCGTTTGGACGCCACAGTCCAGCAGACAAGAATCCAAAATGAAACCACAGATGCAACAGTGGAGGTCAAAACTTACCTTGCTGAACCAAATGTCAAGAGAAACACCAACACTGAGCATGTACCATGTGCTCCAGCTGCGTATAAGCTCCGTATCTATTCAAATATAAAAGGCAAAAAACATCCAGGCATTTTCTGAATGACGTGAATACACATTGGAAATCTTCATGGTTACATTTTCAGCTGAAATGTTTTCAAAAATGAGTAAAGCGATGTATCAACAGAGCTAGAGCCAGATGTTCAGCAGGTATCTGACCCTGGTCTGCATGCTGGGATACACTGGGCTGGTATACTTCATTGGGAACAGTTTGCATTATAATGGTCACTCTAGTATACAGTATAAACGTTTTGAGTATGTATACGTTAGTAGACCATTTAAAAATAAGAAAACACTGAGAAAATCGCCACAGCTTCTCCACACAGTTGTGCCACTGTCTCTCTTTCATCACCACGGAAATGGAGAGAGAAGCTGTTCTGAGATCACTCTGAAAGTGATCCCAATGATATCTTTCATAGCTATTATTGTTTATTTGTGCTAAAATATGAGTGCATTTACTGTGTTTGGGCTACATGCTCATCATTACTTTCATTTATCTGTAAACAAATACAACTCTGAAAAGGACACATGCAGGAAAATGGCGACTGGTAGAGATAGTGGGTGTATACAAAGTCCTGGGCACATTTTGGATATCATATTTGAAATAGCCTTCAACACTGAGGAGATCCTCAGAAAATGTCAGCAGCAGCAGTATCTGCTGAGGAAGATTAACACTTCTGGTGTCAGCAGAAACATCCTGAGGACAATTTACTTCATTGAGTGTTCTTACATTCTCTATAACCTATTGGTTTCACGCCATCAACCTGCGAAACAGGACCCGCCTGCAGGACACTGTCAAGGTCTGCCGTAAAATCATTGGGCTCCCACTTAGAGCACTTTGCACCCTGTGTGAGCAGCAGACACTGAGGACAGTGAGCAGGATCCTCCAAGACCCCTGACCCGCTTTGTTCCCAGCGTTTGAATGGCTCTGCTGTCCTGGATGCAGGACTCAGAGAAGAAGAGCAACCTTTGTTTCCAGGGCTGTTCAGCTTCTCAACTCCCAACCGTCACCGCCCCCTTGACTCCCTGCACCTCTATGTTTCCTAAATTGCCCCTGGGGGACAAATAAAGTTTTTGAACTGCATATGACAACTCACACTTGAATAAGTACTGTCAATGTGATGTATCAAATTCAAGAGGCTCAGAAAAGGCAATTAATGTAACAGAACTTCTGACCTGTCAAATGTTAGTCCAGGTTAGCAGGTAATAAGAACGTCTAAAAGTCACTGTTTTCTATTTTAATTGTCCAGAACCCTGAGGCAATATGGCAGCAGCACAGATACATGTCAAAAGTATGCATGTATATCTACAGTTCACACCACTTTAATTTGGTAAATTGAAAATATAAAGGCAATACAAAATTAAATAGCACCAATATTTTCATTTTCTTTCCCCATTTTTAACATTTTAACAAGTTACTGTGGACACCAATGAGGATGGAGACATTGTTTATTAAGGCTTGCATTTAAATAAAATTCTGCATAAAACAAAAACACAATATAAATACTTAAGGATGGCAAACATAATGTATTGTATAAGGAAAAAGTATAATTTTGGATTCATGAATCACAACTTAGAAATTATCTATATACACCATTACTACAGTGATTCAAAGGCAACATTAGCTACGACAACCCCCCCCCCCAAAAAAAAAAAAAAAAACGCAGCACAACAGTAACAATTTTGTGGAGGAGCTGAAGACATAATGCAGGTGGTTTTATTTCTTCCTTTAGCTGAAACAGACTACTTTGTAGCTGTTCATCAAATCCAGCAGCTTCTGTTTTATGCTGAAAAATAAGCCGAAGCTGTGGCAGGCTTTGCATGCTGAGGGAACTCTGAAAAAAAAAGAAAAGAAAAAAAATTATTTAAATGACGATAACATCATTCCAATGTGTCAATCAAAAACACATTTCTTCTTCTTTTAATTTCAAAGTGAAAACATCCAAACTAATATTAACACACATTCTAAGGTAAGCACAACCTGGAAGATCTTCACCTTCCTATGTGAAGTGTTTTAAGGTGACATGTGCTGCAAATTGGCAATATATGAATAAAAGTGATTTTTTTTCAAACACTAAACTCTCTGGATTTGCTGTCTTGATATTACCATGATGCCCAGTATCTGATGTGCATCTGTTTTTGTTCACTTTTATAATCAGGTTGTTACGGGTTAATTTGCTCTTTTTCTGGTTAGAGGACAGGCTGTATATTGAGAAAGCAGAGTTTTTCTTCAGATGTATCTGAACCTGTTAAACAATAAAAACTGAAACAATTATTTGGACACAAGGCCTTGAAATACTTCAACTGAAGTTGGATCATCCAACAGCATCTAAAAACTCTGTTCTTGCAGTGGATTTGAGGTATGGAGCTGCTTTCAACAATCTTCAGGACTTTAGTACAACCAAATGCAACACCATGAAAGCCGTCATCTAGATACTGCTAGTATGCACCACTTTGACCTTTTAATATGTTTGTAGGTGATTGGAGAGACAAGAGTGCCATGGTGAATGACTACAGGCCGCTCACAGTTGCCCCCATCCGGTCCATTCAGAACAGATTGAATCACTCTGTTTTCAGGTGGACTCAGATGACAACATGTACAACACTGTTTGTTTCACCTCTGCTGCAGTTTGCTTCTGACTTAATAATTTTGCATGTAAGAATGCACATTCATTCATAATGTCCTGTCCTTTCATTCTATCATTCTGCTTTTCAAGCATTCCTATCCTGTCTGATCCTGTACTGTCCTTTTTGTATATACTTTGTATACAAAATGCAAAAGCATTATTAAGGTATGACTTAGGTTAGGTTGCACATTGCAAACCTTGCAGTAGTAATGCTAAAAGACATGACATTCTCTGTTAAACAGTCATATGAAACCATTATCTACCATTTATGCTGAACACACTAAAGATTTTAATTTATGCAGTGCTCTAATTGAGCAGTTTTACCTTTGTGAAGCAGATTAGTCGACAGACCGTAGACTGGGTTGCTATCATCTCTTCTCTCAAAGTACTTGGAGTCCAGACCTGCAGAGTGTCCACTGAGGAGAAATCACATAAGCTTGAAGAACACTAAATATAATATGCAGTTATGTGACTATATTTTTCTAAAACAAAATCCTACCAGACAGAACAGACATGTACAAAAGCATTTTAAAACAAAAATAACTTGAATCTGAAATATATTTCAGCTTAGGAAAATGTTAACACAGTAACCCCACTTGGATTGAATGTGTTTCACACACCAGTATACAGTGCTGTGAAACAATATTCCCCCCCCAAAATTCATTCATTGCTGCAGTGGTGAGCACAGTCACCTCAGAGCTCGAAGGTCCTAGGTTCGAACAGGGGGAACAAAACTTGATAAATACATCCCTGATATTGTATTCTCTGGAATTCCCGAGGACAGAAATACACACTATGAGTCAGCTGTGTGGCAAGCTATGACTGAACATTTATATAAAATGTCATGTGAAAAAGCTAAGTGCATCACTTTCTAACATGTTCACATGATTGGACAATTTTCTGGTGGTAGGCTAAAACCCACTGTACTTTGTTTTGAGCATTTTAAACAAAAGGAACTCGTTATGAGCAAGGGCAGGGACTTCAGGAGCAGGAGCACTGGAGACTAAATGTAAGCATCTCATTGATTGTTGACAGTCTGTACATAAATAATAACTTCCACAAGGACTCAAAAGTAACTCTGTGGTTATTCTAGATGTGTGCAAAGTCTAAAGGGTTGTTTAACCCGGGACTCATGTTTATTTTATTTGAGATGCATGAAGGAACGGGAATGGAGGAGGAGTGTAGTTGATGTTGCAATTGGTAATTTGGTGTGTTTTAACACCTCCACAACTAAATATCTCCTATTTGGAGGATCAGTGTAGCAGCACAGATGAAGTAACAAGGGAAATCATAGAAATATTTCTGTTGGCTGACTTCAATATTAATTGGACTGACACAAAAAAAACACATATAAAGAAATGTAACTTAAGCAAGGTAGTTATGAGTGCAACAAGATTTTTTTACTAGAAACACTAGAAAATTGAGACAAGAATTGATTTGAAACAATGGCACGAAGAATAAAGCCAAGACAGCATAAGAATGGTATCTGGATAAGGACTGGACTGTCCTTGACGGGTCTAGTTAAGGCCTACATCCCATACACCATCTGTGGACAGACTTGAGGAAAGGACTTCACAGACAGTGTGATGAGATTGAAAGGTTCTGCAGAATTAGGTGTGCAAACATACCCCAGAAGACTCGGCGCGGAAACTGCAGACAATAGTAGCTTCTAACAAGTACTGAATTAAGAAGTTTATATGTTCAGTAATATATGATGGCACATATAAGAAATGAAACAGTGTGAATACTTTCTAAATCCTCTGTATACATGTGGAAAGCAAGCAAACACCGAAACTCACATTTGTCTTTTAGTTGGATGTCCTGCTCGATGTTCAGCAGCAGGAGTGATGTCAGCAGCTGCCACAGGTGATACAGCAGGATTGCCTATCTGAGGATAAAACTGTGCCTGGAAAAATAGCGTTGCTTTAAGTTAGTCAGTAAGATTGTATATAATAACTTATTTTTCAGATGTTGCAATAACTTTACTCCCCAACAGGTTTGACATAAAATACAGACTATTACATTAGCTGAAGTTGTGTTGTATATTGGATGGTTGGCTTAACAGTACTTGATTTGCAGATCATGTTTACAACAGTGTGTTAGGGGTAGGGTAATGGTCAAACAGCTAATTATTATGATGATACGGTATAGTTGTAAGCACAGCCACAAAGTATCTCTTACCCTCAGGCCTGTTGTTGTGGATAAAACTGAAGGATTCACCAAAGATTCAGGAGACTGTGACCTTCTGGACAGCTGCTTTTCATTTAGCTGCTTGTTAAGCCAACTTATAACTGTGGTAAAAGAAAAATATGAGATGAACATGGTGTTAAATACTGCCAAAATATGTGTTTTTATTGCAATATGCCTAATTCTCTTTAAACTGCTTTTCTTTCCAAAAAGAAGAAGAAAAAAAAAAGACCCATCCCTACTTCCTGTCACTGTGCACAAATATCACAGGAAATGAATGCTGCCGTCTTAGTAGCTCCCTGTACACTTAGTAACAGCTAGCTCGCTAACCAGCTACATATCACCTACTTTTTTTCCCTGTATTGACTGGTTGTTTCTTGCATTCACTAAGTCTACAAACTCCTAAAAATATAGGTGAGTACAGTTCAAAACAGCAGACTGCCCTCAAATAAGATGGCTTCATGCTTCTTTCAACGGTTTTTATTTTAATTATTCAATGTTGGCGAAGTACTCCTTATGAAAACTTTCTGATAATAGATGTTCATACTAATTTTTGCAAGTATGTTTTGGAAGCAAAACAAACTAAACTCACAAACAGCTTTATAGGGACTACGACATACATATACAGTACATCGCAATACTGACCAAAACGTGTCCAAGTCAATCACTAAAAACTACTGAGTACCTAAGGCTGACAGGCAAACTTATCAAAAAAAGACACTTTTAAAAAAAAAAGTTTTTTTCTAACAAGGTAATTGTTATTCTTGACAGAGAGGTTTTTTTTGTCTGGGTGGATCTTAAATACTGAGGGACTGAAAAGCATCATCTAACTCACCTACAGTATCATTATACCACATCAGGAAAGTAGTAAAACTAAGTTTCTCACCATTCTCATTGGTTTTTAACACTTCTCTGCTTTCATTAAGCTTCTGTACTGTCATCTCCAACTGCTCCTTCAGTTTTGAAACCTGCAAGATAGAAGGAATATTGTGGTTTTTCACATTGTAACATTTTTTTTCGATTTTTGTATTCACCATTTTAATTATGGTGGCTAATTCAACAAGTCAAGTTTTTTGAGGCACCTGGCATCTTGGAAAATGTGCAACTGTTCTTTTGTGGATTTAGTCTGTCTCACCACCATGCAATCCCAGACTGATTCCATGACGATGAGACCAAGACTCTTGCTCAGGGGAGGCCATATCATCTTTTTTTTTGTTTTCTTTAATTTTGTTTGCACAACTTTGCAGCACACATTGCAGGTAGAAAATTACAAAAAATAGTACAACTGCCACAGTATTTTGGTTACAATATTTAAGGTTGCCATTCCCCTCCTATGCTCTGCCCACCGCAGCCCTCCCTTCAACCCCAAGGCCCAGATCTTACATATGTGATTGTACAATGTGTGGTCAATCTAAGATTGCAAAAATGGCAGACATTAAGTGCTGTGACAAAGTATTTGCCCCTTTCTCAAATTCTTATTTTTTTAAATATTTCTCCCACCTAAATGTTTAAGATTGTCAAACAAAACTAAATATTAGACAGAGATAACCAAAGTAAACACAAAATGCAGTTTTTAAATGATGATTTAATGTTTTAAGGGAAGAAAGCTATCCAAACCAACCTAGTCCTATGTTAAAAAAAAAAAAAAGAAAAGTAATTGCTCCCCTTGTTAAATTATGAATCTCACTTTTTTTTGGAAAGCTGAGTTCAATGTCACTGACCACATCCAAGCCTGATTACCTCCAGACCTGTTCAATCAAGAAATCACTTCAATAAAACCTGTCTGACAAAATTAAGTCAGCCAAAAGATCTCAAAAAGCTGCAACAAAATGCTGTGATCCAAAGAAATTCAAGAACAGATGAGAAATAATAGTAATAAACATCTATTACTCTGGAAAGGGTTACAAAGCCATTTCTAAAGCTTAAGGACTCCTGCGAACCACGATGACAGCCATTATCACACACTGCATTGTCTCTAAACCATCCTCCTAACCTTCAAGGCCCTTCATAACCTCGCCCCTCCATACCTTACTGAACTCCTCCATTTAAACACACCCAACTGGACCTTCAGATCATCTCCCTCACCATCCCTCCTGCCTGCATGACCACCATGGGGTCCAGAGCCTTGAGCTGCTCTGCCCCCTGCCTCTGGAACTCCCTTCCACCTGACATCTGAAACAGTGACTCTCTGGCCATTATCAAATCACGTCTCAAAACCCACCTGTTTAAAAAAGCCCACTCAGTTTGATTTCCATTCATCTCACTGTTCTGTTAAATTTCCTCCTTTTAAGTTTTAAATTATTATGCTTTTAACTTTGCCTAATGTTGCTTGTAAGGTTTCCTTGAGTTTTTTGAACGGAGCATATAACTAAAATGTAATATTGTTGTTGTTGTTATCTATTTGGAAGATCCATTTGCGCCAAAGCTTTAACTTCCTGGCTGATGTCTTGAGATGTTGCTTCAATATTTCCACATAATGTTCTTTCCTCATGATGCTATCTATTTTGTGACTTGCACCAGTCCCTCCTGCAGACCTGCACATCCCCAAAACATGATGCTGCCACCCCCATACTTCACAGTTGGTATGCGCGCACACACACACGCACACACATACTCGCATTTGTCCCTCTTTGGGGCCCCACGTTTTTTACCCAATTGTGGGGCCCACCCTTTCCCATGGTCCCAGACCTCTGTAAAAAATCACACAAGCTTAAAAAAAATTAACAAAATTTTCAGTCACTTTAGATTAGCCATATTCGAAAGTTTTTTGTCTATGCTAGTTATTTTGGTCACT